>NC_051424.1:4748797-4753797 GCF_015228065.2 Penaeus monodon | reverse complement strand
ATATATATTTATAAGTGTGTGTAAAAGGGGGAAGGGGTTACGTCTGTAGGAACGTGCACGGGCGTATTCAAATATACATATAAACGCAAAACTTCGACTTTCATAATAGTTCCCCCAAGAAAAACGCATATATCTAATTAAACAAAGGTCGAAAGAAAACGCAAAATTCCCTGCATCTTCCACGTCGAAATAATCAGCCCCTTGAGCACGTTATTCTCCTTGTTGATTAATCTTGATTTTTCTCTCTCTTTCCTTCAGGTAAAACGAAAAGAAAAAAAAAGAAAAAAAAAGTTTCGGAGAAAAGCCAAATTAAATCTATCCGGCAACACTTCGCGAACTCAAAATTGATTTTCGCGAGAAAATACTTCAGAATTTTATATATATATATATATATATATATATATATATATATATATATATATATATATATATATATATATATATATATATATATATATATATAATACACAACAGTACCACACCTAAAAAATAATCCAACTCTCAAAAGAATAAGCGAAGTAAATTTCTGAAACACATAAATAAAAGAAAAGGATCCAGTCTGCAGGATCTCAATGTAATCCTTGGAGGGGAGGGGGGAGGGGAGAGAGGGGAGGCGGTAGGAGAGGAGGAGGAGGAGGGGGAGGAGAGAGAGGGGAGGGGGTAGGGGTAGGAGAGGAGGGAGAGGGGACGCCGAGGGGAGCGGGTATCCTAGACTGATGCCAGGTGCAGCCAGCATCTTTCGAGGCTCAGGATTTCATCAAGGTGGAGGGAAGGATTGCCAGGGGAGGGCGAGGGATGGCGGGCGGGGCGGGGATGGCGGGCGGGGCGGGGGATGGCGGGCGGGGCGAGCTACAGCTGGGAGGAGGAAGGGAGAAAGGAAAAGATGGAAGAGTAAAATGGAGTAAAGATGATACTGATTCGAGTATCAATAAACAAGAAAATAAGAATAAATGAGAGAGAGAGAGAGAGAGAGAGAGAGAGAGAGAGAGAGAGAGAGAGAGAGAGAGAGAGAGAGAGAGAGAGAGAGAGAGAGAGAGAAATAGACAGACAGAGAGGCCATCATAAACCCCTTGAACCAAGACCAAGTGCAATCGCCGAGCCGAAGGCCCCAAAGACGGCCCCCGACGGGACCCCCTCCTCCCGAGGCCGAGCCGCACCTCCTCTTCCTTAAGAGAGCCTCGAGGGAAGTCTCCGAGGCCCCATCATCCGAGGGGACGGCGAGGGGAGAGACTCATTACGGGCATAGTCTTCGAGCGTCTCCCCTCCGCCTCTAACGGGTTATGGGCGCCCATTCCCCTCCTTGCTGCGAGCCGGGGATCATGGCGGATTACGGGGCATGAGCAATTCCCTCACGCCCACGTACATCCCCTCGGGCCATTACGGACTCTAATAAAATTCTCGCACACACTCCATCTTCCGCTTAAGTAAGGGAAGAAAAGATATTCATCATGTATGGTACAAGGACACAGCTCCCCGTGCATGCATGGACAGAGATTAACACACTACGTGTGCAAGACCACCACACATAAACTCATCTCTTCTTCCCTTTCCCTCTCCTCTCTCTCTCTCTCACTTTTCTTTTTCTCTTCCCTCTCCCTTCTCTCTCTCAGTCTCAGTCTCTGTCTGTCTGTCTGTCTGTCTGTCTGTCTGTCTGTCTGTCTGTCTGTCTGTCTGTCTGTCTGTCTGTCTGTTTGTCTCTCTCACTCTCTCTCTCTCTCTTTACCTCTCCCTTCCTCCCTCCCTCCCTTCCTCCCTCTCTCTCTCTCCTCCCTTCCCCTTCTCCTTCTCCTTCTCCCTCTCCCTCTCTTTCAAACACACACACAAACACTTATAATCTCGTATGGGGCTCGGTATGCACTTTTCACAGGCAAACCTCAAACCCATAACTTATTCCCTTGTCTGCTTGCTTGCTTATCAGCGTCCCTACCTGCTCACCCCGTTTTCCATCGACCATAATTCCCTACAAGACATTTGGGACCGTTCCTCCACCCCCCCGCCCCCCTCTTGTTCCGCCGTCAACGACTCCCGCAGGCGAGGACGACAGCGGCCGGCCGGAACACGCCACGTACTGAAGACGCAATTACCTTCTTGCGTGCTCACTCGCGATGGCCAATTATAACTACATTACGAGGCAACCCTCACTCGATGCGGCCGAAATTAGTCCGAGAATTCCCTGGCCGGTAAATGTTTTATTTTGTCTGTTCGTAAAATATATACAGAAGCATTTTTTTTTAAAGAAGTCCGCCCACCCCCAAAAAAAGTCCTAAATTGAATTTCCATCCGAAAATTATCACAAGGTAGAATCATTACCTTTGGATTTTCTCGAACACCTGCAACACACGAAACTAATCAATCGTATTCAGCATTCACATGGACCCAGAAGAGATAGAAAAGAAAAAAAAAGGAAAAAGGAAAAAAAAAAAAAAATCGGTATCCCCATCTCCTCTTCTCCTATCCCCTCCCTCCATCCCTTCCCCTCCCCCTCCCCCTCCACCCGAACAACCCCCTCCCCTCCCCCTTCCACCCGCACAACCCCTCCCCCAGTTCCACCCGCACAGCCCCCCCCCTCTTCCCCTCCAGATTCTTCCGACTCTTCACAAACAACCGTATCAACAAAGAAAAAAAATGGGGAGGGGAGGAGGAAAAGGGGAAAAGAAGAAGACCAAGTTACGAATGCAGACTCCCCAAGGCAATATTGGGAGGAGGTTGAAGCCCCGAGGGAGGAACACAATGCCTCAGCTATCATAGCGCACGAGCAAAACTTTCTTAATTAGTCTTGCCAACGAAAACTTGGTAATCCTCTTGTGGAGATAATTATCTTCCGGCCGATCTTTCTTTAGTCTTTTTTTCAGCATTATTATTCTTTTCTTCCTTAGTTCTCTTCCTCTCTTTCGTCTTGCCTTTGTCTCTGCCTCCTCCAGGTTTTTTTTTTCGGATGGGATGCATTTCTGTTTTTATTGTCAATCTCTAATTATGTTATCCTGTTACACACCGCTATTTTACCTATCTGTCTCTCTTTATCTCTCTATTTCCCTCTCATGCTCCCTCACCGTCCCCACCTCTATTCCTTACCTCCCACACGCCCTTCCGCCCTTCTTCTCCCCTCTCTCTCTTCTTCTCTTTATCTCTCTCTCTCTCTCCCTCCCTCTCTCTCTCTCTCCCTCTCTCTCCCTCTCCCTCTCCCTCCCCTTCTCCTTCTCCCTCTCCCTTTCCCTCCCCTCCTTTCCCCCCTCTCTTTCACTTTTGCCATCCTCTCATCCCCTTTCTTTGTTTACCTTTCACTTTTAATCTCTCCTCCTTAGGAACGGGACGGACGAGGCATCCGCGAGGGGATGATTCTCCGGGGAAGGGAGATGGCGCGGGCAGAATAAAAGGGGAAGGAAGAGAATGAAGTGGAGAGGAAGGGAACAGGGATAAAGCTGGTAAAAGGGACAGGACAAGGCTGGCCAGGCGGAGAGGAAGTGGACAATGCACAAAGAGGAGAGGGAGACGAGAACGGAAGGAGTAATTGTAGAAGATGTGGAGTAGAAAGTATGGAAGCTCAACGGCTGATGATGATGGTGATGAAGGTGGTGATGAAGGTGGTGGTGGTGGTGTGATGAAGTGTGGTGTGGTGTGATGAAGGTGGGTGGTGATGAGTGGTTGGTGATGAAGGTGGTGATGAAGGTGGTGGTGGTGGTGGTGGTGGTGGTGGTGGTGATGAAGGTGGTGGTGGTGATGAAGGTGGTGGTGGTGGTGGTGGTGATGAAGGTGGTGGTGGTGGTGGTGGTGGTGGTGATGATGATAATGATTAAGATGATGATGACAGTGATCATGACGGTGACTTCTTTATTCAGGGAATAAAGAAGCGGACGAAAGATGACGAAAAAGCCCGAAGAGAAAAATGGGAACACGAAGAAGAGAAAGCGAAGGAAACAAAAAGAGATGGAGGAAGAAACATCGAAGTAATATTACACGATAAAACCAATCCTAGGAAAGGCGACGAAAATGTGAATAAGATGGAGGAAAACGAAAAATCCAAAACGGAAAAGGAAGCAAAAATGAAGTCTAGAACGAGCGGACGAAATGAGAAGATAAAAAGAAGAAACACACAAGGAAATTGTGAATAAGCATATCCAGACAGAGCGAGCGAAGGAGAGAGAGAGAGAGAGAGAGAGAGAGAGAGAGAGAGAGAGAGAGAGAGAGAGAGAGAGAGAGAGAGAGAGAGAGAGAGAGAGGCCAGGGATGGGGTACGAGGAACAGGGAAGAGACAGGAGATAAATGAATCAAATCCTCGATCAAGAGTGGGCGGACTGGGAACGGGATGGGCGGACTGCGAGAAGGATGGGCGGGTTGAGAGAGGGATGGGCGAGCTACATAAAGGATGTACCGGCTTGGAGAGGGACGGGCTGGCAGAAGGATGGGAGAGGGATGGGCAAGAAGGGAGAAGGATGCGTGGGCTGAAAGGAAAGAAGGTTCTGGAACAAGGTAACGATGGGAGAAGGCTGAGAAAGGGATAGGCGGGGGCGGAGTGTTGAGCGAGCGAGGACCGTAATAGCAACAGGATGGCCGGACTAGGAGAAGCATGGGCGGGCCTGAGAACCTGCGTACGGGCGTGCTTCAGCCTCAGCCTTTGTGCTACGTGACGACGGCTGCTTAAGACGCTGCTGCTCCTCCTTGCTTCCTAATTAGGGATTCCTCCTAAGTCAAGCTCGCGGTCATGTGTCAGACCTCAATAATTGGGAGCTGACGAGGAGGGGAAGGAGGGGGGGTAGAGGAATAGGAGGAGGATGAAGAAAAGGAAGAGGTAGAGGACGAGGATGAGGAGAAAGAGGAAGAAAAGAGAGGAGAAGGAGGATTAAGTGTAGGAAGTTAAAAGTTGAACAGGAAGGGAGGAGGCGGAGATGGAGAGAGGAATGAGTGAGGATGTACAACATACAACTTCTTCGTTTTCAAGAAGTTGAAAAAATCCGAAGAGAAGAAAAGAAAAAAATGGGAGACAGAAAAGATGGTAAGAGAGA
>NC_051424.1:4731297-4746297 GCF_015228065.2 Penaeus monodon | reverse complement strand
TTACATCTATCAGATTACTGCCTGCGGAACTGGGTGTGTATGTGTTTAACAGAAGACAAAATACCTGGGGAGGCTTTCCTTCGTGACTAACGAGAGCGTCCAAATTCCCTTTTCTCATTCTAGATCTCCAAACAAATAAGCTGCCGCTTTATCGGTGCAGGCGTATATCTAGAAAATCCGGATCCACGACCGATTAATTTCACTTTACATTCACTTCGGCTTCGGATATTCCGCGTCTCATATTTGCATCCACATCCATGTATCCCGGAGTAATCGCATCAGCTGCCTCCATTCCACTATCCATAAAGTGAGCCTGGATGTGCCCGATCATTCATTCAAATCCCTGTCAATATAAGATGTATGTGATGCGAGTGACCGTACGCAGGGCCATTCACTACGTATCCCATGCGAAGGCTCATAGCACAATGCCGCAGATGGAGAAGGTAAGGTCGATTTCCCTAAAAGATTTAAGACAAAAGGCAGCTCGCTTGTAGGAGCAGCGGGCGACTTCGTGTCCAATGACTTGGCATTTATAAAGACTCTCCCATCGTGCTCCTCGATAACTTCGTGCACGCAACTTCAGGCAAGGAAGCGAGGAAACAATAAGACACGCGCTCCTTCAGACATCCGATAAGTAAGTTCGCGAACTTCCTCGCCGCAACTAAGACCAACTTCTCCGGCTCAGGTTTCAGCAACACACCCGACGGGCGGCTGACAGGTAATCTTAGCCCGGAGAGCGGCGAAACAAATTAACAAACTACTTCATAACATCTTGACAAGGGCAGGCAGCATCGGAGGAATTAATTAAGAGCCAGCATAAAAACTTCAGCCACTGAAGTTCAGCGCACCAAAATACCCGGACACGTGCGCGCCGGCTGCGAGTCCCATGAATTTGCCGTTTGAAAAAAAAGCTAAGCAAAAATAATGGCAAAGAGATAAACAAACAAAGAATAGTCTTATAATGAACTTGCTAGCCATCCATTTTTCCAAAACGATACGAATGTGAAGAAGGGGACACCCCCCCTTCCCCAAAATCCCCGACGCCAACGCCCCTCCCAGCTCCCTCCCTTTCTTCGCTCGCCACATAATCTGGCCATGTATCTTCTCTCTCGTGGATTTATATCCAACTCAAGTACCAAAGTGTTCAGAAGTGGGATGCGTGCAACGTTTATGACAAAATATGAAACAGTTTATGATTTTTCAAGAAAAAAAATAAGTGTTCGAGTGATGTCAGAGATTAAGGAAGGGAATGGAGAAAATGAGTAAATATATAAGGTGAGAGAGAGAGTGAGAGAGAGAGAGAAAGAGAGAGAAGAGAGAGGGGAAGAGGAGAGGAGGAGAGGAGGAGGAGAGAGAAGAGGAGAGAAAGAGAGAGAGAAGAGAGAGAGAGAGAGAAGAGAGAAGAGAGAGAGAGAAGAGAGAGGAGAGAGAGGGAGGAGGAAGAGAAAGAGAGAAGAGAGAGAGAGGAGAGAGGAGAGAGAGAGAGAGAGAGAGAGAGAGAGAGAGAGAAAGAGAGAGAGAGAGAGAAAAGAGAAAGAGAAAGAGAAAGAGAGAGAGAGAGAGAGAAGAGAGAGAGGAGAGAGAGAGAAGAGAGAAATGAAGTACTATTGACGAAGAAAAAATCATTACGCGATGGAGTGCAAACGGAGCAGGCATTAATCATTCGCCAAACCCGTACTATCGCCACCTGGCCAACGACACAGGAAGAAAAATGCTTGACATCAGACAAATCGCGCGAGGAGTGCATGGCAGTTTGCAAGCGTAACCGCCGAGAGTGAGCGCAAAATCACTACTCTCTGAACTCTTCCACATTTTATCACAAGGGACTTACAAAATCAAGTCTTGAATAACAGAAACGCGCTGCAACGGAGTCCGCTTGAGAAAATCAACCACCGATGCACGTCAAGCAAAATACACACCTTAAAACAAGATAAACAAGACAGACACGCCTTTTTCACGTTACGAGGGTGCGAGTTGATTTGGGTCGGCAAGGGAAGAGGCAAAAAGGGGAGACGGCTGGGCCATGAGGGGCGAAATGGGGAGGAGGTGAAGCGTGGAAGAGGGGAGAACGAGGGTGGGCGTGCGAGTGAGAAGGAAGGGAGGGGTTTAGGAAGGGGAAAGAGGCAAGGCAATATCACTGCTTACTCTTGTGATCTCGTCCTGTCGAGTGTTTGGACAAGAGGTGGGGGTGGATGGTGGCGGCGCAGGAGAGAGGAGACAGGCGATGCTGCGGAGAAGTATGAACGACAGGTGGCGTTGTAGATGAAAAAAGGAACATACATACAGAACCAAGAGTTGCATAGATATACAAATATACTTATATGCAGTATACATACATATATATATACACACATCCACACACACACACACACACACACACACACACACAGAAAGAGAAGCAGAGACACAGAGAAAGAGAAAGAGAAAGAGATAGATAGATAGATAGATAGATAGATAGAGAGAGAGAGAGAGAGAGAGAGGAGAGAGAGAGAGAGAGAGAGAGAGAGAGAGAGAGAGAGAAAGGTGGAGAGGGGTTAATTGTGCACCAACAAACACTCAAGAATCGATTCATAATTAATGAATAGCGAAACAAGAGGTCAATACAGCGCTTGTGTTGTGGTTACCGATCTATCGACAGCTTAATCACTCGCTATATGGTATTTTTTCTGTGTATATGCAATGTGTGTGTGTATGTATATGTGTGTGTGTGTGTGTGTGTGTGTGTGCGTGCGTGCGTGCGTGCGTGCGTGCGTGCGTGCGTGCGTGCGTGCGTGCGTGCGTGCGTGCGTGCGCGTGCGTGCGTGCGTGCGTGCGTGTGTGTGTGTGCGAGTGAGTGAGTGAGTGAGTGAGTGAGTGAGTGAGTGAGTGAGTGAGTGAGTGAGTAAGTAAGTGAGTGAGTGTACGTACGTGCGTATGTATAATATTCCTCTACGAAAACCGTAGGTAAAAACTACGTACTTAGATGGAAATAGGAATTTCATAACATATAGGAGATCCTTAAGGGCAGTAAATAACAAGAGAAATAAAGGCCTACGAAAAGGCAGGAAAAAAAGAAGAGAAAATATGCAAAAATGTTAATAGGTTATTGAGGCATAGAAAGAAGAACAAGAGGCAGAGGGCCGGGCGCGGAGGATTACGTCATAGAGAGAGAGATCGCATGTCAGGCGTATGATAAATGCGACAGAAATCCTGTAAATAAAGGAAATGTATGTATCATTGTTGCACACCGGACGTCACACAAACACGCGCGCGAGCCTTCTTATATACACACGTACGCACAGGCACATGCACGCAAGCAAACACGCACGTACATATGCATGCCTACACGCACGCGCGCGAGATCACTCGCTCGCTCATTCACACACACACACACCACACACACCACACACACACACACACACACACACACACACACACACACACACACACACACACCGCAATCCATTAGTGTGAACGGAGGCTAATTAACCAGAGGGAAATAAAGACGGAGACTAAACCGCTCTAAGATGGGAGGGAATGAAAGGCCAACGAAGAAAATAACATAATAAAGAGAAAGAGAATGAGAGAGAAGCACAGAAACATGGCATTTAAATCTCGACGTGAAGGGAAAATGAGATAGAGAGAAAGAGAAAAAAATACCCGGGCGCCTGATCCTCCCGAGGCGAGTGTGCTGTTCAATCAAGAGTAATGCGGTCATGCGAGATGTCATGTCAGAATGTCGTAAGGCCCATCACGGCTTGTCAATACAGCGGTAGATGACCCTTATCCACTGCACGCTCGCCCTCACTCGAACCGCAGCCATTATGACGGCGTATCATAGTGCTATGCGAGGAACATGCTTCGCTGTGTGACGTGCGGCAGGCATTGCTGTGATGCTGTGACGTATATGTTGACGGAGAGCATATGATACAGTGTCGCGGCGAAGAAGAAATGGTGTAGTGATCTACGTATGGCGTGGTTGCAGAGAGGATATTGTGTTATGATGTGTGCGAGTCTGGGGCGGCGACAGAGAGGAAATTGTGTAATGACGTGAGGGATATAACTGCGGTGGCGAAGAGGATATTGTGTATTGATGTGCAGGGTATAGTGTGGTGCTAAAGAAATAAAAAAGTATAACCATGTAGTGTATTGACGTGAAAGTTGGTCCGTCTGGTTAATAATGGTATTACGCGTGTTAGAGCAGCAATATAAAACAAATACCAGAACATGACAAGCATTACGGGACAAATTGGTCGGCAAATATTACATAAGTGCCCGGCTGCACGATGAGCGCACTACCAAAAATCAAATTAATCATAAAACATTAATCAATCATCATACTCCACTCAGTCCACGGCCGAAATGACGCCATAATCAGCTTGGTAATGCTATTATTAGGTATAAAGTATGGGTCTGTCGGGCGGGAGTGGGCCAGATTGAGGGGAGTGGTTCTCAGCACCGGGTCCACGAGCCCCTCGGGAGCTCAGGAGGACTCGGAGTGGGAGAACGTGACTACGTGGTTTTCTTTTCTTTTTCACGAATATACCTTTTAATTTTGCTTAATATAACTTTCCTTTTTATTAGTTTATTCGTAACTTTATTTCATTGAGTTACACAACAGACAAGTATGGTAAAGTAGCAGTGGCAAGAGAATACATAATCGCTTAGAGCAAATGTCATTCCCGTTCGGTTGGAAACGGCAAATACAATAGCCTCGGCTTATTTGGACTTCCTTCTGAAGAGAAAAGTAATTCTATGACCTCATTTCCGTAGTTTTCAACTTCATCTTTTCAACATAAATGCCTCTATCCAGTGCATGCACAAAAGCAAACAAAGGGACCGAACCACAATGCAAACACACTTCAAACTTGTAATTGATTTGCTTCCCAATAAACTACTGTCCTAATTAGTTCCTTTCGCCCCGAGGCGGAGAGGAAGGCAACTTAATGACCTGTTTTGGCCTCCAATAACTTCCAATTCTTACCGAGAAGTAGTAGTTAACCAAGAACTCGGTGACAGAGAAGCAAAGTTTAACGGCTGATAACAAATCAGCTGTTGCCTCCAACTTCTCCGTCTTAGCTTTTAATGACGTAATTGCAGGGTTCAGTGTAGCAAGTTTGAGTACGTGTGGCTACTTCTGCACACTTCTGGACTTCTACTCACTTCGGGATTTCAACGGCAAATGCATGAATCATTTACGAAGCATCGTGGTCGCAGGTGACAAACGTGTACGGGGATATGTGACGGCATCTATAGAGTTGCGTTAGTTTGGTGACCTGTTGTATAACCTGCAGTGTGATGTTGTAATGTTTGGCGAAGTGGGGACTGTGTGGTGCATTATGTGACATGCTGGAATGCTGTGACACTTACTTGGCTGTGGAGCAAGTGGTAGCGCGGCGAGAAATTGTTACTAACGAGCGTGCTTTGATGTGTAGTGATGGTAAGTGGTAACACGTAGAACAGCGTAATGATATGAAAACTCCCGGTGAATTACGGCCCTGCGAGGTGACGTGAGGAGGAACGATCAATGGACAAGGAGTTTGCGAGGAGGACCTGTAATCAGCGCTAAGGTCCAATTGAGCACAAGGAACGGAGCCAACGTCAGCCTTACGAACGGGACACGCCTGAACCCTTGGGTAACATACTGTGTCGAGACGGCCTCCTGCACGTGACTTATGGCCCGACGCAGACATGGAGAGTCACACACCAACACGCACTCGCAGTCAAATTAGTGCACTCTCTCTCTCTCTCTCTCTCTCTCTCTCTCTCTCTCTCTCTCTCTCTCTCTCTCTCTCTCTCTCTCTCTCTCTCTCTCTCTCTTCTAAATCGCTAACAAGCGCACGCAAGCACACAAACAAATAAACAAATAACTACACGCCGAAACTATTTTCAACATTCTTGTTTCTGGCTCACAAACTCCACATCGGACCGAGGAAGGAAAGAAAGAAAAGAAAAAAAAAATCGAAGCAACTGCACCGCTTCTGTTGCAATAATTTCCCGCTAATGACCCCGGGAGATTCCTCAAAGCAATTTAAGGCAACAACTTACAATTTCTCTCGACAACTCACTCGCTCTCGTCAAATTATGGCGGACGGATCTTTGCCTAACTTTGTCGGCTTGATGTTCCACTCGTCCATCTAACAATTAACTCGCTTTCCACTCGCCCTCTGCTTTTTCTCCAGGTGGGGCGAGGGCAAGGAAAAGCAGGAGAGGCAACTCGGCACCCTCAGGGCTAGTATGTCGCTTAAAGTTATACATTAAAGCAATACACAGGCAGACGTATGTACTGTGATTGAGCGCGAGAAGAAAGCGAGAGAGAGGGAGGGAGGAGAGAGAGAGGGAGGGAGAGATGGAGAGAGAGGGGAGAGAGAGGGGGGAGGGAGGGAGGAGAGAGGGGAGGAGGAGAGGGGAGGGAGGAGAGAGAGGAGGGAGGGAGGAGGAGGGAGGGAGTGAGAGTAAGTAAGGGAGGGAGGAGGAGGGAGGGAGGAGGGAGAGAGAGAGAGAGAGAGAGAGAGAGAGAGAGAGAGAGAGAGAGAGAGAGAGAGAGAGATACAGAGAGAGAGAGAGAGAGAGAGAGATACAGAGAGAGATACAGCATACGAAGGCTTCTCTTCCACTCAAAGGAGCTAACAAAAGAAAGGCGTCATTAACTTCAACGGGAAACCAAAGCAAAAGGAAAATTAAATAAAAACAGAAACGGAGAAAAACAAATCCTCTTGACCACAACCGATGAAAATAAAGAGTTACGACTTTTCGTTCCAAAATACAAAACCTGTATTATTCCATCCTAAAAAAAAAAGTGTTCAACATGAATGTGGTTATTCATCATTTAAAAATAAAAACACTGAAGCGGGATCATTATTCAACACAGTCACTTTGACCTCTTGCGAAATCCCGGCGACATTTTCGATGCTAATAAAAAAATCGTTGCAAAAATGTGCAAAGTGGCCGAGGTAATTATTTGCCAATCATCATATCAATGGCGAGAAAAAAGTGAAAAATGTGTGAGCTTAGGTGTGTATTTGCCTGTGCGTGATGGTGTTGGTATTCATTTGAATTATGTGTCTTTAAACACATACTTATATGTATTCATTCATTCATTCATCTCATACATACATACATACATACATACATAACGTACATACACACACATACATACGCACATACGTGTGTGTGTGTGTGTGTATGTGTGTGTGTGTATGTGTGTGTATGTGTATGTGTGAGTGTATGTGTGTGTGTATGTGTATGTGTATGTGTATGTGTATGTGTTGTGTGTGTGTATGTGTGTGTGTATGTGTATGTGTATGTGTATGTGTATGTGTATGTGTGTGTGTATGTGTGTTGTGTGTGTGTGTGTGTGTGTGTGTGTGTGTGTGTGTGTGTGTGTGTGTGTGTGTGTTCGTGTGCGCGTGCGTGCGTGTTTGTATGTATGTTTCTATGTTTGCGTTAGTGAGTGAGTGAGAGCGACAGAGAGAGAGACTACAAGTGTGATCCGAGCATGTCCTTGCGAGAGCGTGTGTTTCCGTGGGACCAAACAGCGTCGCAACGAGCCATGCATATGCAATAGGCAATTCAACATTTCAGCAGCAAGTACGTACCAATTATGCTAATTCATCTTGGAGAAAAAGCGAGAAGAGACGCCTCGACGAACGACGGGCAAAAGGCAGCGGAACCTGAGAAGCGACACAAAGTTGTATTAAGAAGGAGTGCGTTATCTGGGCGAGAGCGGAGCAGGGAGGGGCTTTCTCGGAAACAGAGAGAAGGAAGTAAACACTGGAGGAGATGGAAACGGAAGATGAAAGGACGGACAGAGAGAGGAGACGAAGGATGGAGGGGAAGAGGGCGGGAAGGAGGTGAGGAGAGCGAATACGAGCGAGAGAGAGAAAGCGAAACACAGAAAGAAGGAGAGGGGATGAGGGAGAGGGAGGGAGGGAGGGAGGGAAGGAAGTAGAGTTAGAGAAAGAGAAAGAGAGAGAGAGAGAGACAGAGAGAGAGAGAGAGAGAGAGAGAGAGAGAGAGAGAGAGAGAGAGAGAGTGAGTGAGTGAGTGAGTGAGTGAGTGAGTGAGTGAGTGTGTGTGTGTGTGTGTGTGTGTGTGTGTGTGTGTGTGTGTGTGGAGAGAGAGAGAGAGAGAGAGAGAGAGAGAGAGAGAGAGAGAGAGAGAGAGAGAGAGAGAGAGAGAGAGAGCGAGCGCACCACGCCATCCCAAGTCTTCTCCCTTCCCCTCTCTCAAAGCAACAGGCTAAAAAGTGCGCGGGAGGAAGAAAAAGCCTTAATGCGAAGGAGAAGGGATCATCTGAAAGGCGGCAGGCGAGCGGAGACGTCGGACGCGACCCGGGTCCAGCGGCAGCCCGCGCCCCTTCAGACGACCTCGATCGACCCGGCCCTCGTCCTCATCGCCGTCCTCGTCGTCCTCGTCCTCCTCGTCATCCTCGCCGCCCTGCCTGCCCCCGTCCTCGTCTCGTCACATGACAAAAACTCCGAGACACGACGCGCCTCCTTGCACGCACTTCCTGCCTCGGCCGAGCCACTCTTTGGGCCCGATCTTCCGCCGAGAGCGCCGGCGAAGCCCCCGACCAGAAAATCCGGCGAGGTCATCCGTCGGGAGGGAGGGAGGGGGAAGGGGGAGGGGGGAGGGGGAAGGGGGAGGGAGGGAGGAGGGAGACGAAGACGAAATAGGAGCAAGGAGGGAGTTAAAAAAAAAAAAGGACGGGGTGGAGGAAGGATGGGAGGGAAGGACAGTGGGAGAGGGAGAGGGATGGGAGGGACGGAGGGTGAGGAAGAGGGAAAGTAGGCAAGGAGGGAGATACGGAGGGAAAGAGTGAAGGAGGATATGAAATAGGGAGCAGGGAGAGAAAGAGGGAAGGGAGGTAGGGAGGGAGAGAAAGAGGGAAGGGAGGTAGGAAGGGAGATATAGAGGGACGAGGTGGAGGAAGGATGGGGAGAGGAGGTAGGGAGACAAGAGAAAAAGGGGAAGGCAGAAAGGGAAGGAACGGGGGAGACAGACGGGGGGGTTGAACAAAGGAGCAAAGGAGAAATGAAAAATGATGGTAAAAAGTTGGGCGAATGGAAGGAAGGAGGGCAGTTAGGGGAGAGGAAGTTGGAAGGAGGGAAGAGAGGGAAAGGCCGTGAATACATGAGAGAGAGAGAGAGAGAGAGAGAGAGAGAGAGAGAGAGAGAGAGAGAGAGAGAGAGAGAGAGAGAGAGAGAGAGAGAGAGAGAGAGACGGAGGCAAGGAAGAAGAGGGGAATTTTCCTCGTCCAAATGAGGAGGAACTCACTCTGTTCGCCTTGGGAGACATTTCCGCGAATGATTTTCTTTTCCTTGCGATATTCAGCGAGTTACGCATGAATTAAGGAAATCACTTGTTTATTCGGTGTCGATAATATGAACCAGAAATTGGCCTATCATGAAATGTAAATAAATAATAAATAAAGATTGAAATGAAGTTTACATCACACAAAACAGATGATATGTGTTTACATTACAATCAGCCTCATCAGGAACTATCAAATAAAATTTCCACTCAGTAAACTAGACATAAAAGACGAGCATCCATAAAGAAACAGGAAGATGAACAAATTATTTTTAAAACGCACCCGCTAATCACCCCCACCCCCCTCCTCTCTAAAGAAAAACGCAACGAAAGAGTGCATTGCATCTTGTCGTAATGTCTGTGCTACAAACAGCATGTCTGACTGACTGCATGACCCGACTTCCCCCTCTCCCCTCATCGAAATACCCCTCCCCTCCCCTCCCCCTCCCCAACTTCACTTTCTTTCCCCCTTTATCTCTCTTCTTTCCTCCACCACATCTCCTACCCTCCTTGTCTTCTCTCTCTCCTTTCCCCTCGATCCTCAAACTTCTTTCTACCCCCCCCCAAAAAAAAAATAACCCTCCCTTCCCCTTTCCCTATTCCCTTCTTCCCCCCTCCCGCTCCTCTTTCCCTCATCTCCCTTCTCCTCTTTCGAATCTTCCTTATCCATCCTCTCTCCCTTCTTACTCCCTTTCCCTACCCTTCTCCTCTACTCCTACATCCTCCTTCTTCCCTCCTTCCCCATCCCCTTTGCAATCTCTCCCACCCCCCCTCTTCCCCTCTCCTTCCTACCACTCTCCCCCCATATCAAAAATGGAAACAAACGTAAAAAAAAAAGTGAAAGAAAAAAGAAAAAGAAAAAGAAAATTACGAAAAAGCTACAGGCGGACCCGGCCTCGTCATGCCGTAGCGAAGGGGAATCGCGGAACGTCGAGGCTGATGAGCAGACGCTAAATGCAGGTTGGTCCGTTGATGTCTGCATTAAGAATGGGGGGGGGGGCGAGGGGAGGAGGCGGCGAGGGGAGGAGGAGGCGAGGGGGGAGGAGGCGAGGGGAGGAGGAGGCGAGGGGGGGAGAGAGTGAAGGGGAGGGGAGGAGAGGGAAGGGGAGGAGAGGGGAGGAAAGGAAAGGAGAGGGGAGGGAAGGGGAGGAGAGGGGAGGGAAGGGGAGGAGAGAGGAGCGAAGGAGAGGGATGTGAAGAGATGTGAGGGAAAAAGAGCGTGAATAAAGAAGAGAAGCAAGAATGGGAGCAAGAGAAGAGAAAGAGGAACGGGAGAGAAGAAAGAAGGAGGGGAGAGTGTAAGACTCGAGACGGAGAGAGAAGAAGAGGGAGCAAGAGAGAAAATAGACAGAAAGATAGACAGACAGATATATAGACTGACAGAAAGAGATCCATTCTCGGATTCCCCATTTCACCCCCCCCCCCCTTCACACCCTCCCCCTTTGCCCGATCCCCCCCCCCCCCGAAATCCCCCGCCGCCGCCCAAATGTCCAACCAAACTCCCCGACCTCCTACCTCCCCCCCCTTCCCCTTAACCGACCGGCTCTCTAAAACATCCTAATAAACAACCGAACTCGCTTCATCATCCGAAGGCTCTCTAATTTCGGATGTCAGGCAGTTCATGCATGAGAGGGAGGAGGGGAACGGCATGCAATGGAGAAGGCATTCGGGGCCAGGCAGGGGAGGCCTCCATAGAGAGCGGGCGGGCGAGGAAAACGAGAAAACCGTGCTTGAGGCCGTGAACGCGGGGTATGAAGTTGGTACAGCAATCACGTGTGCATGCATACATACACACATACACACACACGCACACGCACACGCACACGCACACACGCGCGCGCACGCAGGCACACACACACACACACACACACACACACACACACACACACACACACACACACACACACACACACACACACACACACACACACACGCACGCGCACACACACACACGCACGCGCACACACACACACAAATAAATAAATAAATATACATGTAAATAAAATAAATAAGTAAAATAAATAAATAAAATAATAATAAAAAGGTAAATAATAATAAATAAAAAGTAGATAAATCATGTGCAAAATAAAATAAAGTCATGCAGGTACGTGGCCCATCTGTTACGTCAAAGGCAGTATTTGGCTCAGAATATCACCCATTACACTCCGGTCCAGAGCGGCGCCTCTGCATGACGCCGCATGATTACCGTGGCGAGGGACGGTGACGTCACGGCTTGGGAGGATGGCCGTGTCATGAAAGTTCCTCGGTGCCATGAGGAGTTACGAAAGAACACGTCATGCAAGGTTCATGATGTTTTTCCGAATCTGGGAGACGGAAAGGGAGAGGGAGAGGGAGGGGGAGAGAGAAGGGCGACAGGGAGGGGGAGAGGGAAGGGAAAAGGGAGGGGGAGAGGAAGGGGGAAAGGGAGGGGGAGAGAGAGGGGGAAAGGGAAGGGGAAAAGGGAGGGGGAAAGGGAGGGGGAAAGGGAAGGGAAAAGGGAGGGGGAGAGAGAGGGGGAAAGGGAAGGGAAAAGGGAGGGGGAAAGGAAGGGGGAGAGGAAGGGGAAAAGGGAGAGGGAAAGGGAGGGGGGAGGGGGCGAAGGGGGGGTCATGCAGTTCATCGGCGCCATCGGAATTCACGATCCTAATAACACAGGATATTACGGAGCCCTTCGGTAGGCACACGCGCACGCAAATGGCGGATTGTTATGCATAATGAATAAACTTATTCAAGAATCCACTCATGCGTATAGCAGTAATACATAAACCATGCGAGCTACCGGAAGAGAAACTTTCGTAAATTTAATTTTAAAAAATGAACCGAAAGAAAGAAAGAAAAAAAGAAAAGAAAAGAAAAGAAAAACAAAAAAGTCATCACTACTCCTTTCCTCTTCCCTTACACAAAAAAAAAAAAAAAAAAAAAAAAAAAAAAAAAAAAATTGAGCAGCCAATTTCCCAAAAAAATCTAAAAGTAAATAAACAAACAAAAACTCATCCATCCCTCACTTCCTCTGAAACTCACACCCTGTAACAAAACAAGCAAACAAACAAACACACATCAAACATCACCTCCTAAACAAGCAAAATGATCAAACAAATAAACAAATAGGCACGTCGCCCCCCCCCCCCGCCCCCCAAAGAAGCGAAATGAAGAGGCGCGCCCGATTTTCTCTTGTTTTCCCTCGCCCGCTTCTGACTGGATTAGTTCTGGCACGTCCCGGGTAATCTGATAATATCATTAGGCAAATCCCTAATCCCCAAAATAATAAAGAGGGAGAGAGAGAGAGAGTGCAGGGAGCGAGGGGAAGAGGGAGAGGGAAGAGAAGGAAAGGGGGAGGAAGAAGGAAAAGGGAGAGGGAGAGGGAGAGGAGGAGGGGAAGGGAAGGAGAAGGAGAAGGAGGGAGGGAGAGAGAGAGAGAGAGAGAGAGAGAGAGAGAGAGAGAGAGAGAGAGAGAGAGAGAGAGAGAGAGAGAGAGAGCAATTCCCCTCCCCACCATAAGAAAGATGGTAATAATGCAATTACAATATTGCAGTACACAAACAAACAACAGTGAACACAAACTTAACTTATTAAAATGAAATTAATAATAACAGGGAAAGAGATTGAGGAGGCTGGGCGGTCACTTACTCACCCTCACTCACTCACTCACTCACTCACTCACTTACTCACAAATTTACTCATTTCTCTCCTCACTCTCTCCCTTATTCACTAACTCACTTCCTCATTCCCTCACCCACTCAACTTTTCATTTATTCACACCCACTCACTCCCCCATTCACTCACTCATTCACTCATTCACTCACTCCCTCACTCGCTTCTCTCTCTCTCTCTCTCTCTCTCTCTCTCTCTCTCTCTCTCTCTCTCTCTCTCTCTCTCTCTCTCTCTCTCTCTCTCTCTCTCTCACAGCCTGAGTCACTCGCTCCCTCACTCAAACACACGCACACTCACGCACTCCCACGACACAGGAGAGACAGCCATTAAAAGGAAATTCGGTGAAGATTGTCTCGGCGCGATCAGCTGATTGGGATTAATAACTGCTGATGTTTGAGGGAAGGAGAGGAAGAGGAGAAGAGGAAGAGGAAGGAGGGAGGAGAGGGAAGAGGAAGGAGGAAGGAGAGGAAAGAGGAAGGAGAGGGAAGAGGAAGGAAGGAAGGAGAGGAAAGAGGAAGAGGAAGGAGAGGGAAGAGGAAGGAGGGAGGAATGAAAAGAGGAAATCGAAGAGTGAAGGATGAGGAAGAATGATTAGTGGAAATAAAATAAAAATGAGGAAAGAGCAGAAAGAACTAAAAAAGGGAGAAAGAAGATACGGCGAATTTATAAATGAGGGAAAGAAAAGAAAATGGAAATAACTGGAAATAACTCAAGAGAAAATGACAAACCAAAACGTATTGCGGATGTATGGAAACGAAACGAGAGTGAGAGAAAGCACAACAAACAATGCAGAGAATAAGAAAAAAAAAAGAAAGAGAGTAAAAAGAAAGAAAAAGAAGGAATCAAAACAAATAAAAAAAATTGAATCAACAAATAAAATATTAGAAACACTGAGCGAAATTTTGAACAAAATCAACAAATAAAACGTATAAACAAAACAATAAAAAATCGAACTTGAAATTTTGGAAAGAAAAATAAATTACAAATTCAAATAAAAAACTTTCATTGTTTATGACGAAATATTTTTTTTAAAATTTATTTTTTTTAAATTTTTTTTTAATTTTATTAATTAATTTTTAAAATTTTTTAATAACAATATATTATATTAACATGATATTATTATTATTATATTTTTTTATTTTTATTATTTTCATTTCTTATTTATTTTATTATATTATTATTATTAAATTTTATTATATTATTAATTTTATTATTATCATTTTTTTTTTTTATTATTATTATTATTATTTTTAAATCTTTAAATTTTTTTAAATTTTTATTTTTATTATTATTATTATTATTTTTTATTTTTATTACCATCATCATCATCATCATCTTCATCATTATCACGATGATTTTTAATATACTAACAATAATGAAACAAATATAATTTTCCACGCCATACGTTCACAAAAAAGTACCACAAAAAAACACGAAATTTCATTTTTTTATTTCTGTGGACCAAGATAAATGGCAAAAAAAAAAAAAAAACTACAACAAAACCGACAGAGAATCAGTACTAAGAATAGAACACACGTACCTGAATCTTTACGTAAGTGTATACAAGTGGGTAAGGGAACGCTCCTTCTTATTCAGTGTGTACCACGAGGACCTAATTTGCAGTATTAACAGCAGGAGGAATGTAGATGTAGGCGATGGAGGGATACGAAGAGATAGTGCGAAAGAAAACGGAGAGAGAAAGAGAGAGAGAGAGGGGGAGAGAGAGAGAGGGGGGGGAGAGAGAGAGAGAGAATGAGAGAAAGAGAGAATGAGAGAAAGAGAGAATGAGAGAAAGAGAAAATGAGAGAAAGAGAAAATGAGAGAAAGAGAAAGAATGAGAGAAAGAAGAGAGAGAATGAGAGAAAGAAAGAAAGAGAGAAAGAGAAAGAGAGAGAGAGAGAGAGAGAGAGAGAGAAACTAAACCACAAATACAGCCACATAAAACCTGCGTCTCAGACCGAAACCCAGTCTCCCTAAACCGAAGTAAACACAAACAAATATCGCCAATCAACGAGGCCTTCTGGGAGGGAGGAGAAGGGGAAGGGGAAGGGGAAG
>NC_051424.1:4723797-4728797 GCF_015228065.2 Penaeus monodon | reverse complement strand
TATATTAAGATAATAATATATATATATATATATATATTATAGATATATATATATATATATAATATATATAATAATAATATAAAATAAATAATATATATATAAACATTATATATAATATATATATATAAAATATATATATATAATAATATTTTTAGATGATGATAGATAGATGCGGAGCACATAATGAATATAGGCCTATATGAACAAAACATATCAGACGAAGTAGAGAAAGAAACAGATATACGGCCCTAAATTTATTCATAGCTAGACGAAAAGTGACTATATTAGAAGACGGGGGAAAGAAGACATGTATTTCCCAAAAAATAATCGAATTCAGCTAATAGGATCAATACAGAGATGATGACGTGGATGGATAGATGGATACATAATACGGTGGATAGATAGTTCACTGTATGAAAAATGGCCGGACACGTGAAAGGAGATACTAATGGGTAAATAGAAATATTGAATGAACACAAAAAGGATGAAAAGAAAGATTGACAAGTGATGGACAGATGCGCAGATTACGAAAAAAAAAACACACTAAAATCGATTGAATGAAAACAGAACCCATTTTTTAAAATTTTCCCAACTCTACCAAAGCGCGAATCATTTACACTTAAGGGTAGAGAAAAAATATATATAAAACTTGAAGCATCCAATAACACTAAACGAAACCGTCCATTCACCCAAACTTATCAAAGTCCATATTTTTTCAGTCTAAACAAAGTCCGGAATCATTCACGCTGACCAAAGCCTGAATGACTAATTGGCACTAACCTAAAGACGAGCCTGAGAGCCTGCATCACGCCGACTAACCAAAGGCCGCACTAACCACACTAACCAAATCTTTTCACTCTACTCCTCTTTTAACCCAGCCGCCCGCGCCACAGTCTAAAACGCCCACATTCCTCCCTGTCAATAAAGGCACGCCCTCACTCCTGGAAGAGCCGTGACCTCCCGACCTTTTCTGCTCCTCTTCTTCTTTTGAACTTTAAGCCTCCGCCAATATATATTTTTTCTTTCTTTCTTCTTCTCCTTGGCACCAATCTGTTAATGCTCCTGTCGGGAGATGGAAATGTCAATAACAACAACAATAACTGGCATGTACCTTGTTGCCGACGCGCTGTGCAAACTAGAAACATAAAAGTTCTGAACAGCGACGGCCTATCTTTAGCAGCGCCTTCATCACACAGTGGCGCGCAGGATGCTGTCATCCCTCGTCCTAGGCTACAGGACCTACGCATCACACTACACCAACTGTAAATCCTCACTATCGTCACCACTTAAAACACTTTTACGAACAACCAGAATCCCCCGATGCACTCTACCAAATCAGGTAGTTATCACACATCTACATTTTACATGAAAAAAAAAACAGCAACACTAAACCATCTTATCCACCCGACGGAATCCGAAACCTGGTGTAATTTCGTGTTAAATGCTGTGTATCTTTCCCACGACGGTTCTCCTCTGACGACGCCGCCAGACCGGAACACGCGAACAAGCATCACGGCGACGGTACAACGGAAGCTGCCATCGACGCGGACTATAAATCACAGGAGGACATAATGCCGGTGTGAATTATTCCATGCCGATAAATCCCCCTCAGTTTCAGGCGAACAGAGGATCAGGGGGAGAGCAGAGGGTGGAGGGAGGATAGGGAGAGAAGGAAGGAAGAAGGAGGGAAAAGGGGAAGAGGAGGGGGGTGAAAGAGAAAGAGAAGGAGAGAGAGAAAAGGGAGAGAGAGAGAGAGAGAGAGAGAGAGAGAGAGAGAGAGAGAGAGAGAGAGGTGGAAGGGGGGAGAGATGGAGAGAGAGGGAGAAAGAAGATGAGGCAAGAGGAAAGGAGGGAGGGTAGAGAGGAAGAGAGGGAAGGAGATAGGAAGGGAAAGGAGTCTGAATAGGAATGAAGAGGAAGGGGAAAGGAGAGGAAAGGGGGGGTTGGGTATAGAGTCGTAGGCGAGGTACTCGATCTTGGTTACAACCTTATCTAGAGAACGTTAAATATACAGACAGATGATGGGGAACAGAAGAAATGAGACTGGGAGGGGAAGGAGGCAGAGGAGAGGAGGGGAAGGGGGAAAGGAGAGGGGGAAGGGAGAGGGGGAAGGGAGAGGGGGGAAGGGAGAGGGGGGAAGGGAAGAGGGGAAGAGGGGGAAAGAAGAGGGGGAGGGAGGAGGAGGGTAGCGGACATTCGATAGGATACGGAGAGTAAGGGAACGGTAAAAAGGACAAGAAAAAAGGATGGAGTGAAAAGAGTGAAATGAAGGAAGGGGAGAGGGAGAGGGAGAAGTGGGAGAGGGAGAGAGAGAGAGAGGAGAGAGAGAGAGAGAGAGAGAGAGAGAGAGAGAGAGAGAGAGAGAGAGAGAGAGAGAGAGAGAGAGATTCCACCCAATTGAACGGGATAAGTTCCTGTTCCAGCCAGTTCCTCTCCGCATCCCATTCTGGCCAAGCTATCCGTTTCTTCCTGCTTCCAAAATTATCGTCTGCCCCTTGCACTTTTTCTCCTTCCTCTCCCCACTTCCTTTACTCTTCCATACGTCTTCATCTCGGACATCAGTGGCTGAGAATTGGCTGCTCAGTTCCGATTCATTTGCAAAATTGCATTACTTTGCCCTTCTAATCTTGCTCCCTCCTTCGTCTGCGAATGGAGGAGATAAAGAGGGAAGAGAGATTGAGGGGGGGAGGGGGAGGGTGAAGAAGGGTTGTAGGGGGACGAAGGAAGAAGAGAGAACGATAGAAGGAAAATAACTCTCTGTCTTTTGTTCCATTAGTCTTAAGTAAAGCGTCTCCTACTTTTCTTGCCCGCAACTTCTAGTAAACTCTATGCGAATTATCAGAAAAAAAATATATAACGGCGAAAGTAATCATAACAAATAAATGATACTGATAACGAAAATGATAATCAAAAGCGAAAAGGAAAATGATAAACTCAACAAGAAGTATCACAGTTAATGTTAATACCATGACAGCCAACCTCGCGTCCCTGAAAAGGCTTTCCTTTCAACCCCAGAGAACGGACACATCGCGAGGCTTAACGAAATCTCAAACTCGGGATCGAAATCAAGAGTAAAGTTTCACAGCGGAGACAATTTTAACATTAACGCGCGGGACGGCATCCGGGATCATTCGAATTAACACGACTGTCTTCCGTCTTTACCATCGAGACACTTACGTAACGGGCGAGCCGCTCCGGATCTCTTGTTTCTCTCAAGTCACGACCGTCTTTGTCTCTTCCGTTCCTCTTTTAACAACTCCACAACACACACACCAACACACACACCACACAAACCACACACACCACAAACAACAACTTTTTTCTATCAGAATATTAAGTCGTTGCCTAAGATCCGATAATACGATAATACGTTATACATTTCATACTTGAGTACTCCATTATCCTCATCTACTACCACCAACATAATTAATATTTTCATTTTATTCTTACCGAGGCACAGGTTTCAATTACAACTCAAGGTGGATCCTAAATATCTGCTTAAAAATCTCTCTCGTCCTTTTTTCTTTCTTTCCCTTTCCCTTTCATTATTCCTTCTGCTTTCTATTCGTCCTATCAGCCTTTCAGTCTCTCCCCTTCGTCTTCTTCCTCTCCTCCATCGCCATGACTTTAAATTCCTCTTGTTTTTTTTTTCAAGTTTTCCTTCTCTTCCATTCCTCCTTCGTCTTCTCTTTCTTCTTCTCCTTCTCCTTCTCACTCACCTACCCTTCTCCTCATTCACTACCACCAATCCTCGATTCCTTATCTTTCATTCTTCATTTTAGCTTTCTTCTAATCTCAATATTTCCCTTTATTCCATATTTTCTTCTCTACTATCTTTACCTTCCAATATTCTCTCCTTCCCTATCTTCCAAACTTTCCTTTTTCCTCTCCCCTTCTTTCGCCTACCTTTCAGTTCCTCTTCCCTCCTCTCCCCTCCCCCTTCTGCTTCTTTCGTTTCCCTTTCCCTCTCCTCCTCGTCCCTCCCCCTTCTCGCCTACTTTCACGTTCCCTCTTCTCCTCCTCCCCTCCCTCCTTCTCGCCTCCTTCCGTTCCCTCTCCCTCCCTCCCCCCCTCTTCTCGCTACCTTTTACTTCCCTCTTCCCTCCTCCCTCTTCTGCCTACCTTTCACGTTCCCTCTTCCCTCCCTCCCCCCCCCTCTTCTCGCCTACCTTTCACGTTCCCCTCTTCCCTCCCCCCCCCCTCTTCTCGCCTACCTTTCACGTTCCCCTCTTCCCCCTCCCCCCCCTCTTCTCGCCTACCTTTCACGTTCCCCTCTTCCCTCTCTCCCCTCAGATGACCCGCTCGCCTGACCGCTGCCAACCCCGCCCTGCCACAACTCTATTAGTGGGGCCATTACCCCCTCCCCCCCTCCACCCTCCCGCGCGCCTGCTACCCCTCCTCCCCCTCCCTCCTCCTTTCCTCCTTTGCTAAGAGACGTGTCGAGGGGGGGGGGGGAGAGGGGAGAGAAGGAGGGGAGGGCGGAAGGGGAGAGGAGGGGAGGGGGAGAAGGAGAGAGAAGGAGAGGGGGAGGAGAGAAGGGGGGTAAAAAGGGGAGAGGGGGGGAGTGGAAAGGGGGGGAGAGGGGGGAAGTGGAAAGGGGGGGAGAGGGGGGAGTGGAAAGGGGGGAGAAGAAGGAGAGGGGAAGGGGGGCAGGAAGAGGGGCCGGGGGAAGTGACGCCCGTGAAAGGGGGAAATGGTCGCATTACCGGAAGGGGAAATCTCCATCCGGGAGATGACAGCTGGGGGGGGGGGGGAAGGGGAAGCGGGAGGTGGAGGAGAGGGAGGGAGGGGGAGGGGGGGAATGGAGGGAAAGAAACGGGGGCGATGAGAGGGATAGGGAAGGGAGGAAAGGGAGGATGGAAATGAGAGCCATAGAGAAGAGGAGGAGGAGAGAAGAGAAAAGAGCGAGGAGAGAAGAGGAAATCAGAGAGAGGCCGGGATAGGTGGTAAGGGGAATAGGGGAGAGAAAGAGAACGTACAGGAAGGAGGAGGAGGAAGGA
>NC_051424.1:4706297-4713797 GCF_015228065.2 Penaeus monodon | reverse complement strand
GGCACTATAGCCTCATCACCACCCTTCTTATTACTCCAGCTGCTTCACTCATCACCATCAGCCCTGATCTCCCTCATTTTGCGCCATCATCCTTCCATTATCTTCCTCAATCCTTCTCCAAGAGGAACCACTTTTAGCTCCTTTTCACACAACCCCCCCCCTTCCCCTTCCTCCATCATGTCTCTGCAGTTCATTTTCCACTCTCTCATTTCCCGTCTCTTCCTTCATTTAACATCTTCCTTCATTCCTACCTACCGCTTTCCTCCATCTCTTGCCTTGCACACTCCCCTTGCCCCTCCGAAAGCTCCCTTATCTCCTTTCCCTTCCAAAGCCTCTTGCCTCTCGAATGCCTCGCTTCGCCAGCCCCTGCCCCCTTCCTATTCCCATGGACACGCCCAATCCCCCCTGTCCTTCTCCTTCTCGACTCCCCCCTTTCTCCCTATTCCCCCTCCTTTCCCCTGAATTCCTTCGCTTCCCTCTTCGCTTCCGGGCCCTTCCCTCCTACCATCCCTTCGCAAGCCCGCCCGACGCCCCTGCCCCTCGGTTCCCTAGCCTGTTCCAAATCCCCCTTCATCTAATCCTTCCCCTTCCCCTCCCCCTGGTCCCCTAAATCCCCCTCCTTTAATATCCCCTAATATCCCCTAGCGACCCCCTGGGCGGCGGTCGTCATTAACTCCTTCGGCGGTGGCTTTTGGTCGATAATAATTACCAGTTACTGTCGTGAGGCGGGCGGGTCAGGCAGACAGGCAGGCACTGGACCCGCGTCCCTCTTCAACTGCGTTCTCTCTCTTTTCTTATTACTGTATATATCACACACGTTCCTCGCACGTTTTGTGTGTAATTTCGTACATATTCGACACCTTTAAATCGGTTTTTTTAAATATCTTCGTATGATAAACTGTTAATCTTTCACCACAATCAACATACTTTCGTAATGACCCGCGAAAGAAATATTCACATTTCCGTCTAGTTAATTTCAGACAACAACAACCGCCACGTCCATGGTCAACTCCAAAACCCACCCTAATAACACTGAGTCTACTTCCACCTACGCCAAAAACACTACACTCCACGTTCAGTTCTCAAAACGTGCACAACCTCACTTCCGCTCTTGACAGCCTCATTAACTTTACCTAATCACAGCTGCCAGCAACATCGGCGTAGTTCCCACCTCGGGTTTAAAACACTCAATGTTAAATCCCTGAATGACAACAATACGAATGTTACTTCCACCAATGACAATTCTGGTGTCCCCGTAGCCAACAAAAATCATGTCACTTTATGTAAAGCAACATTTATGCTAAATTTTAAATAACGACAGCCCATGACAACTCCTACAACAGCGTTTCCCACCTACCGTTCAACACCATGGCAACGCAACTCCACCTACAACCCCCATGGCAACCCAATTCCATCACAACCCCATGGCACCCTCGTGACAATTCCTCCCCCTTCCCCAGACAAAACACGGCACGGCAACTTCCGCCCAACACACAAAAAGACAATTTCAGGCCGCCGCATAGTTGCCAATCGTCTTAAGACCAATCACGACCCCGCCCGCCAATCGCGCTGCCAGTACTAATCAAAGTCCCATCATCAACAGTAATCACCGTACCTGATCACTAATCCGCTTACTGCTCAACCAATCCCCTCTCTCCCCTCTTCTCCCTCCCTCTCCCTTCATCCTCTTTGCCCTCCCTCCTGTCAGTGCTGCCTCGCTGTCTCCTTTTTTTCTGCCAGTCTCTGTCTTTATTTATAAACAACCTATGTTTACAAAGCGTATTTACACAAACAACCGCAAACACACACATAACCTTTCATGCATACGTACAAACGTGCAAGCACACACACACACACGCGTACACACACACACACACACACACGCGCACACACACACACACACACACACACACACACACACACACACACACACACACACACACAGTTTATATAAAACCTGTAAGAATTTTCACTCGTCCGTGCGTACACTAGTGGCGGCGCTCGGCCGTCATCAAAGCTCGTGTCTCTACGTTTTGTCCCCAGCTTCGCTTCTTCCGGGATATGTAAATATATCCCTCTCTCTCCTTTGGCCCTTTTCATTTGTCTTTTTATTTTCTTTCTCTTCTTCTGTTGTCTGCTCCCCCCCCCTTTTTTTATTACTATCCTCCCAAGAGAAGATCACTGCAACATCCGCGTGACGTCATGCCTCCTTTACCCCCGAGTGTGTCCCGAGCAACAGGGCCTCTCACGCTGCATTTGAGTCTGACCCTTAACTCTACCTATCAAAGCGTCCTGTATTGCATAGCACATTGGTCAACAATGTATATTATGATGTCGAGTCTTGTATCACATTTTATTAATACACGATCACACGCTCGCTTAGTGATAAACGAGGTTATTTAACCTGATACAATGGCCACTGTAACAGGAGGAATGACACTGAATGAAGTGATGAATAAACACGCAACGAGGAGCGAACGGAGTGCCAGATTGATGTTCTTTTGGAAATGAATAAGAAATAACCTCATTCTTCATGAGAGGTCGCCGCCCGCGCCCCGAGTTAAGTGCCTTCCTCCATTGGTTCTGAGGGACCTCCAATCTCCTCGCCTGCTCCGCCTCCTTTATCTTAACCTCCTTGCTTCTCCCATTTCTTTCCTCTTTTTTTTATCGCTCTTTCGTTTCTCCAGTTTGGTTTTGTCTGCTTTGTTTCCCAATGTTTTTTGTTTCGCTTGTTTTCCTGTTTCTTTTGATTTTTTTCCCCTCGTTTCTTATCGGTATATTTTTCCTTTCTCCTCTTCTTCCCTTTTAAAGATTTTTCCCTTCCTCACAAATCCTTTTATTTTCCTTTTTCTCTTTCCTTTTTCTCTCATCTCGTCCTAGTTGTGACGTCTTAATCCTTTTCCTGTCCACCTCTTTCTCCTCTTTTCCTCCTGTCACCCTCGCCCTCCACTTCATTCCTCTTCCTCCTGCCCTCCTATTTCCTCCTTCGCTTCCCCTTTTCTCTCTTCCTCTCTCTCTCTCTTTATATTCTTCCTCCTCTTGTCCCCTTCATTCCTCTCCAATTGCCAGCATCCATTTGCAGATGATGTCCATTTCTCTCTCCCGGACGCGCCATTCCAACTCTCTTTTCCTTTCTCTTTCCGCCTTTCGCACTTTGTCTTTTCGGGTCACTATCGTTTTTTTTTTTTTTTTTTTTTTTACGATATGTCTCGTGTTTATCTTCCCTCTCCTTTATGCAGTCGCGCTATCGTTGCTATGATGATGGTGGGGGTGGGGGTGATGATGGTGATGATGATGATGATGATGATGATGATGATGATGATGATGATGATGATGATGATGATGATGATGGTGATGATGATGATGATGATGATGATGACGATGACGATGATGATGGTGATGGTGACGATGACAATGACAATGACAATGACAATGACAATGGCGATGACAATGACGATCATGACGATGCTTTTCTGCGTTCTGATATTACAAAAAATAGTTGGAATAATTAAAACTTAACCCAAATCTCCCAACCAGTTAGTAGAGCATAAAAAAGTAAGGATAAAAGCGCACAAGAGATGCTGACGGGGGGATAAAACGGCGGTCGGTGGATATGGTTAGAGCTAATGGGAATAATGGGCGTAATACGTGGGCGTGGGTAGCTAGAAGGCCTCCAAAGTCCGCGGGACTACGAGGAAAATAAACTCCGGGGTGTTTTTTTCCCTTCAGGTAATCGAATCTACGACTAACAGCTTTGATTACAGGGAGGGAGGAAAAGATATTCACTTTTATTTCATGCCCTTTCTTCCTATTTACATTCTCCCATTTCAGCGTCTGCCTACCCCCACCCCCCAACACCCCCACCCCCTCCCCCCCGCAGCCCAAAGTCAGAATCCTGATGACCGTGAGAACGAACGAGGCAAAAACACCAACCCAATAAAATAAGAATGACGAAAATATCCCACGTGATAATGGCGTAATCACACCTTCCACGCGGGGGTCAATTATCCCTAATTAGGGCCAATTAGGCGTTTGGGCCACGCGTTGTGGAGGGTGACCTTTCTCTCGCCCCCCCCCCCCGCCGTCGCCGCCGCCGCGAACCCAGTCAATATTCGATGAGGCGACGCGATCGGCCTCTCGAACTAATGGCCGGGAAATAGCGGAATGCATCTTTTAGCCTTCGCCGGACACCTAAGCCACGCCATACATCACGCGCGAGGACACAAGCACACACGCATAAACGTACAGGTCACTAGACACACACACACACACACACACACACACACACACACACACACACACACACACACACACACACAACACAATCACTCACTCGCCTCACACGGCAGCACATCACAAAAGCGTCGACAAAGAGCAACGTACACATCGACGAACGAGCGGTGGACAACGCCCTTGCCCCTCCCCCCCCTCCCCCATTCCTTATGCATCACACAATGGGCGTTCCTCGAACATAACACGGCGCCAGAGGTCAATATAGATCTCTTGATGAACACTCTTGTTCTGGATGAACGCCCGTCGGCATTGTTCAGCATCTCTCTTCTGTTGATATTGTTTGCCGTCACGGAACGCCGCAGGGGGACCGGGGCCTCGGGGGAAGGGAGGGGGGAGGGAGGGAGAAGGGAGGGGGGAAGGGAGGGGGAAGGGAGGGGGGAAGGGAAGGGGGGAAGGGAGGAGGGAGGGGGAAGGAAGGGGGAAGGTAGAGGGGGAGGGAGGGGAAGGGAGGGGGAGAAGAACAGTAAAGAGAGGGGGAAGAAGGTTGAGGAGGGAGAGAGGGAGGAAGAGGAGGAGGAAGATGAGAATTACGAGGAGGAGGGAGAGGAAGAGGAGGGAGTGGAGAAGGAAGGGAAGGGTAGAAGGAAGGAAGGTGGAGGGGGGAAAGAAGAGGAGAAAGACAGGGAGGAGGAGGAGAACGATGACGATGAAGACGAAAAGGAAAAGAAACAATAGAATTTAACGAAAAAGCTAATAGGGACTGAGAATCTGGGACGATATCGGAGAACCTCTACATCTACATCTACCTCTACCATCTACCTCTACCTCTACACCCCCTCTACCTCTTCCCCCACCCTCACCCCCTCCCCTCCTCCTCCACAAGGCTCGCAACCCGAAGTAAAAGCATAAATCACAGGGCCGCAAGGACAGAATACCTGCCGGGAGCGATTCCAATTTCCTGCAAGCAAATACGCGGAGGTTTTGGGGGCTCCTTGCGACCGGTCTCGAGAGCCAATGACTAAACGACGGACACCCCGCTTGCTTTTCTCTCTCTTTGGATCTGGGCCGCAACAGAAATTTGTTTTTTTGTTTTTGTTTTTGTTTATAGAGGATCTGAAAACAACGGCTGGCTGCTGCTCCGCCTTCCTTTACCTCGCAGTAAATAGAGGAAAACTCTAGTTAATAGAGGAAAACGGAAATGGGAAAATAAGGAAAGAAGAATAGAAATGGGAAAAAGAAAAAAGAAAAAAAGGGAAAATAAAGAAGGACAGACAGAAAAGGGAAAATAGATAAATAAAAAAGGGAAAAATAAAGAAAAAAAAAGTAAAAAATGAAGAACCATAAAACGAAAAACAAAGAAACGAACAGAGAAAAGGCAAAAATCTCACCCAAACTGGATTCCTTCTTTTTCCAATTCCCTCTTTCCTTCCTCATTTTTCAACCTTCGATACTTCGTTTCCGATTTACTTCCACCGAACTTAAATGGAGACGGAGAGGTCGATTAACTCGGAATGTTTATTGCTTTAATACATGGATATGCATGATAAATGAAGTTAATACGTCAAAGTACCTCGAAACGAAAAAAAGTGTGGGCGAGTTAAAGGAGTGGAAGACAGAAAGAGAGAAGAATGAGAATGAAAAAGAGATGGAGAAGATAGAGAAGAAGAAGGGTAAGGAGAGAAAGAGAGAGAGAGAGGAGAGATGAGAGAGAAGGAAGAGAGAAGAGAGAAGAGGGGGAGGGAGGGAGGAGGGGAAGAGAGAGAGGAGAGAAGAGGGGAGAGAGAGAGAGAGAGAGAGAGAGAGAAAAGAGAGAGAGAAAAAGAGAGTAGAGGAGAGAGAGTAAGAGAGAGAGAGAGAGAGAGAGAGAGAAGGGCGAGAGAGAGAGGGAGAGAGAGGAGAGAGAGTGAGAAGAGAGCGAGGAGAGAGAGAGAGAGAGAGAGAAGAGAGAGAGAGAGAGAGAAGAGGAGAGAGAGAGAGGAGGGGCAAAAGAGAGGAGAGAGAGATTAAGACGAAAAAGAATACCAAAACAAAAGAAAGCTAAACGAAGAGAGAGACGGGCCAGGAGAGGAGGCACAAGGGAGTGGCAGAAATATGCATCGCCCTATCTGAAATGCCATTTCGTGTCTCCTTGCTTCCTTGAGATCTCGTACATGATATTGAAGACGGGTGACGGCTGCGTGTCACAAGGCTTCAGAAAATATTTACATACGCATCACAGAACGTACAAAGGCGGGGTAAAAGATGGGGTACTTAAATAACTGTAGAATGAAGTAAATTAAAAGAAATTACATCAACTAAACGTAAATTGAATATATATATATATATATATATATATATATATATATATATATATATATATATATATATATATATATGTATACATACACACACACACACATATGATATATATAAATCAAACAACAATGCAAAGTACGAAAACACAATCGATCGAAACAAAATGATCTATCCATCCACCTATTTATAAATCAATCTCCTCACCACGGCTGGTAACCGCTCCTAATAAAGACAAAATGTACCCCCTTTGGACGAGGGTGAGAGAGGCGAACGCAGGCCTGACCCGAGAAACAGGCTATTCAGCGCTAAAATCACACTCCTCCGAGATTTACGGCCGCCCTCAATCATGGGCGCCGCGGACATAAGTCTACGGGATGAAGTACCGAGTTTGGGATAATGGGCGCCGTTCTTGCTTTATTTGCCTAGGGATGAGGGATGCCCGCCCGCCGAGGCTTGGGTGCAGTTAGGGGGAATCTTTGGGCGTGGTCTGTGGTCACGCGCGTGAGTGGGGGTGTGGGGGGGGCGTTCACGATGGTGATGACGGCAGTGGTGCTAATGGCAGTGATGGTGAGAAATCTGTTAACCACGTTGACAATAACAAACCACAAAACACAAACAACAGTGCCCAGACGAGGAATAACAAGCAACGTTAAATCCACCAGCAACAAATGATGATATATTACTGCAACTCATACTCATCCTCTCCCCACGGCAGTCCTTAACGGCACAAGGGAAACTGCCCCACAAGGAACCGAAGCCCAGACGGCCAGTGTGAAGCCTCCTTTCGATAACTCTATCCACCAACAACCGCTGCGTTATACCTCTCTATTAAATACGAGAAAATTACACATTTGGACTGGCAATTGACAGCAGAGGCGGATGCAATAACGTGAAGCATAAATTAAGCTCCTTTGTTACTGGAGCTACCTATAAATCATTAGCATGGCTGCCTGGAATTAATGAAAATATCAA
>NC_051424.1:4693797-4703797 GCF_015228065.2 Penaeus monodon | reverse complement strand
TTTGAATATATAATATAAATTAAAAAAATATGCTGATCAAAGAAGAAGCGCGAAGAGCGACTAATGACGCGTCACACGGCTCTCGGGCTCCTGCGCCCTTCGCTCAAAGGGGGCGGAGGGACGCGCGGGGGAGGGGCGGAGGGACGCGAGGGGGAGGGGCGGAGGGACGCGAGGGGGAGGGGCGGAGGGACGCGAGGGGGAGGGCCGGCGCGATGAACTGCGGCCTGCAATTTGGGAGAGATGGACATCGCAAGGAGACGGGGGGTGGGGGTGGATGTAGGGATGGGGATGGGGATGGGGATGGGGATGGGGATGGGGTGTGGGGTGTGTCTGTGGGGGGGGGGGGGCGAAAGCACTGTTACTTGGAGAGATATTCGGCTCCTTCTCTGTCCGTCTGCCTGTCTGTTACTTTCTCTCTCTCTCTCTCTCTCTCTCTCTCTCTCTCTCCCTCTCTCTCCTCTCTCTCTCTCTCTCGCTCCATTCTCTCTCTCTCTTCCTCCTCTCTTCCTCCTCTCTCTCCCCCTTCTCCCCCCTCTCTCTCTCTCTCTCTCCTCTCTCTCTCTCTCTCTCTCTCTCTCTCTCTCTCTTCGACTCTCTCGCTCTCCCTTCTCCTCTTCTCTCTCTCTCTCTCTCCTCTCATCTCTCTCTCGCTCCTCATCTCTCTCCCTCCTCATCTCCTCCTCTCTCTCTCTTCTCTCCTCCCTTCTCTTTCTCTCTCTCCTCTCTCATCTCAGTCATTTTCATTATCTCTCACTCTCTCTCTCTCTCTCTCTCTCTCCTCTCTCGCTCCTTCGCCCCTCTCTCTCCTCTCTCTCTCCTCTCTCTCTCTCTCCTCTCGGCTCTCCCTCTCTCTCTCGCTCTCCCCTTCTCCTTCGTCTCTCTCGCTTCTCCACTTCTCCTCGCACTCTCTCTCTCTCTCTCGCTCTCCTCTCTCTCTCTAATCTTCTCTCTCTCTACTCTCTCTCGCTCTTAGCTCCTCTCTCTCAATCTCGCTCTCTCTCTCTCTCTCTCTCCTTCTCTCTCTCTCTCTTCTCCTCTCTCTCTCTCTCTCTCTCTTCTCTCTCTCTCTCTCCCTTCTCCTCTCCTCTCGTCTCGTCTCTCTCTCTCTCTCTATCTCTCCCCTCTCCCTTCTCCCTCTCTCTCCGCGCTCTCTCTGTCTTGCGCGCTCTCTCTCTCTCGTGCGTCTCTCTCTCTCTCTCTCTTCCTTCTCTCCTCTCGCTCTCTCTCCGCTCTCCCCTCTCATCACTTCTGCTCTCTCTCGACTCTCTCTCTCTCTCTCTCTCTCTCCTAACCTCTTTCATCTCTCTCTCTCTCTCCTAACCTCTTCTCTCGTCTCCTCTCTCTCTCTCCATCCTTCTCCTCTCTCTCTCTCCATCCTTCTCCTCTCTCTCTAGTCCTCCTCTTTCTCATCTGTGTCTCTCTGTCTCATCTCATCTCTCTCTCTCTCTCTCTCTCTCCCTTCCTTCCCCTCTCTCTTCTCTCTCTCTCCCTTCCTTCCCCTCTCTCTCCCTCTCCTCCTCCCTTCTCCTCTCTCTCTCTCTCCCTTCTCCTCTCTCTCTCTCCTCTCTCTTCCTCTCTCTCTTTCTCTCTCTCTCCCTCTCCCACCCCCTCTCTCTCTCTCTCTCTCTCTCTCACCCTTTCCCCTCTCTTCTCGCACCCTTCTCCCTCTCTCTCTCTCACCTTCTCCCCTCTCTCTCGCTCACCCGTCTACCTCTCTCTCTCCACCCTTCTCCCCCCTCTCCTCTCTCCACCCTTCTCCCCTCTTCTCTCTCTCACCCTTCTCCCCTCTCTCTCTCTCACCCTTCTCCCCTCTCTCTCTCTCACCCTTCTCCCCTCTCTCTCTCTCACCCTTCTCCCCTCTCTCTCTCACCCTTCTCCCCTCTCTCATCTCTCCCCCTTCGCCCTCTCTCTACTCTCTCGCCACCCTTATTATCTCTCTCTCTCTCTCTCTCAACTTCTCCCTCTCTCTCTCTCTCACCCTTCTCCCCTCTCTCTCTCTCACCCTTCTCCCCTCTCTCTCTCTCACCCTTCTCCCCTCTCATCTCTCTCACACCTTACTCCCCTCTCCTCCTCTCACCACTTCTCCCCTCTCTCTCTCCACACCATTCTCCCCCTCTCTCTCTCAACTCTCACCCTTCTCTCCTCCCCTCTCCTCATCTCCTCACCCTTTCTCCCCTCTCTCGCTCTCTCTCTCTCATCACACCTTTTCTCTCTCTCTCTCACACCTTTCTCCCCCCTCTCTCTCTCACCCTTCTCCCCCCTCTCTCTCTCACCCTTCTCCCCTCTCTCTCTCACCCTTCTCCCCTCTCTCTCTCCCCGTCTCCCCTCCTCCTCCACCCTTCTACCCCTCTCTCGCTCTCCACCCTTCTCCCTTCATCTCTCTCTCTCACGCCTTCTCCCCTCTCTCTCTCCACCCTTCTTCTCTCTCACTCAAACCACCTTCTCCCCTCTCTCTCTCACCATTTCTCCCCCTCTTCTCTCTCTCTCTCCCCTCTCATCTCTCTCTCTCCCCTTGTCTCTCTCTCATCCTCTCTTCTCCGCCTCTCTCTCTCACCCTTCTCCTCCTCTCTCTCTCTCACCTTCTCCCTCTCTCTCTTCACCCTTCTCCCCTCTCTCTCTCTCTCCCTTCTCCCCTCTCTCTCTCTCCCTTTCTCCCCCTCTCTCTCTCTACCCCTTCTCCCCCTCTCTCTCTCCCGTCTCCCCTCTCTCTCCATCTTCTCTCTCTCTCCTCTCTCTCTCTCCTCTCCTCTCTCCTCTCTCTCCTCTCTCCTCTCTCGTCGTCTCTCCCTCTCTCTCTCCTCTTCCCTCTCTCCCCCTCTCTCTCCTCTCTCTTCTTCCCCTTCTCTCTCTCCTCAACTCAAAACCCTTAGAAACACCTCTCCTCCTCAAAAACCGTCCTGTCTCCGCCCTCTCTCTCTCTCATCCTTCCTCCCCTCTCTCTCTCTCTCTTCTCCTCCTCCTCCTCTTCTCCCCTCTCTCCTCTCTCCTTTTCTCTCTTCTCCTCGTCTCTCTCCTCTCACTCTGCCCTTCTAGATCCCCCTCTCTCTTCTCTCACAACCCTTCTCCTCTCCCTCTCTCGTACTCACCCTCCTCTCTCTCTCTTCATCTCTCAGCCTCTCTCTCCCCTTCTTCCCCTTCTTCCCCCCTCTCCCCTCTCTTCCCCTCTCTCTCTCTTCTCCCCTCTCTCGCTCTCTCCCTTCGTCTCTCCTCTTCTCCCCTCTCTATCTACTCCTCTCTCCTTTTTTTCCTCTCAATCTTTCTTTCTCTCTTCTTTCTTCTTTTCTCCCACTCTCTCCCTCCAGATACTATCTGCTTCGTTATTGTATTTCTTTTTCTCATTCTTTTTCTCCTACTTTTTCGCTTGTATCCGCCACTCTCTCCCTCCCATTAACGCCTGTTCTTATTTTCTCTTCGTCTTTTATTACCGTCTACGCTATTGCGAGCCTTTCCAGAAGTCCCTCTAAAAATCGGGCTTTTACAACGAGACACAATTTCTCCTTCTCGCTTCCTTCCATATCAAGCGACTCCCTCCACCTATCTCTCCCTCCCTCGCCCCTCCATCCTTCCATGCTCCGTCCATCCACCTTTTTGCCCTCCTCCAACCCTCCATCGTTCTCTACCTCCCTTCCTCCTTCACTCCTTCCCTCCTCCTTTCTCTCCTTCCTCATTCCTTCCATCACACCTCTTTCCATCTCCCCTCGTTCATTCCCTCCCTCCATCCCTTCTTTCTTTCCCCTTCGTTACCCCTCCATCTCTCCTTCCTCCCCTCCTCTCGCAGTCTCTCTATCTCCCCTCGTTCCTTCCCTCCCTCTATTATTCCATCCTCCCATCACTCCTTCCCCTCCCGCCCCCCCCCCCTTCTCTTCCCTTCCTTTTACCTTTCCCATCTCTTCCCTTTTCCCGGCTCTTCCTCTCAGCGAAAGAGGAAAGGGGAAAGAGAAGAGGCTTTGGGCGATGTAGTTTGGAGATCGAGAAAAAAAATCCTTTACACGCTTATGCATCCTTATGTCTGCCATCTTTTGTTTACCTTATATCTGTTTCTTCGTCTTTCTCTTTTTCTTTCCCTTTCGTCGTTTTATCCCTCCTTCTTTCCATCCTCTTTTTTTTGGCTATTTCGTTTCTCTCGTGTTTATATTATTGCTTGAGGCAATTGCAATGGGATTTGGGAGGAGACATCTGGGAAATATCTGATCCATAACTAAGGGGAAAAAGGTGGAAAGAAAAGAAAATGCAACGTACAATATTAAAGGAAAATGGGGGAAAAAGAGAGAGCGAACGAAATAAAACAACGAAGCAATAACAAAAAAACAAACGGAGAGACAAAGGATGATGTATAAATAATAACGTAATACAAAGAGAACGGATACGAATAGTAAAGTTTGATGAGGAGGAGGATAAACAGGAAACAGGGAACAATGGTATTGCAGACTTTGAATGAAAATTAATACATTGCACAGTGGAAATGCAAGAGAGAAGGTGCAAGCACACACACACACACACACACACACACACACACACACACACACACACACACACACACACACACACACACACACACACACACATCCCCATCCCTCCCCCTAGCGATCCACCCCCGCGAGCAGCAGCCCCCCTTCCGACCGCAAGAGGAATACACCAGAAGCCACGGGAGCAAAGCGAGGGACGTCTCCGTTGCTCCCAATCCACCGCGAGGAAATCCTTCCCTCCGAAGATGAGAAACTGGAGACGACGGAGCGCAGAGGCAGCCAGGAGGGGGAAATGAGGGGGAAATGAGTGAGAAATGAGGAAGAAACGAGACACCATGCATGAAGAGGATGAGGGGGATGGAGATAAAGGAGGAAAAACGTTGCGAATATGGAAGGAGATAACGATGTTTACCTATATGAAGAGGGAAAGAGGAGAGGAGAGAGAGAGAGAGAGAGAGAGAGAGAGAGAGAGAGAGAGAGAGAGAGAGAGAGAGAGAGAGAGAGAGAGAGAGAGAGAGAGAGAAAGGGCGATGGAGGGAGAGAGGGAAGGTGGGAGAGACGGAGAGAAAATATACCCGGAAATCGTCCCAGAATAAGCGCAAGTAAGCGCGCGCGACCGAGCATGTGAAAGGGAATACAGATTACGGAAGTGAGTGCATGTGCGTGTGTACGCACAGACTATCCGCACACGCGTCGGCGTCGCTAACAAAAAATCATAATTAACTACTCAATCTCTGGAAACGTTCGCTGCAGAGCGTAACTTAAAATGATGAGGCTTAATTAATATAATAAATGCCCCGCCCATTACTTTTGGCGGCGTGGTGCGGGCGGCTAATATTTCCAGCGGCGAATTCAGCAGCGACAAACTTCGGCTCCGCGGACGCTCCATGATTCGCAGCCGGTGCAACCCTAGCCATGTTGCACACGCACAAGCTCTTGCAACATCATCAAGGAACAAGAGAAATCATACAAGTCAAAGAAGACTGTAAATTAATAGGCAAGACATGAAGCCAGACGAACGAGGGAGTATGAAGCATGTGGTAAGATGCAGCGTGAGGAAAGCAAAATTATGAGGGAGGATAATTTTAGACATCGAGCGGCACTCCTTTAAGAAGATACACGATATTCCAGGGCGAGGGAGGCGGCCGAAAGGGAATACCATGAGAGATATGAGGAAATGCGTTATGAAAATGCTGAGGTATGAGGAGATATATCGCCGGCGGGAGAGCTTAAGCGATAGACAACAGACAGGAATAAGATTACGATCGGCGGGAGAGAAATGATGGCCAAATACGGATGGAAAACGAGAAACGCGAGAGAAACCAGAAGAGGAAACACAGAGCATTATCCATTTCCATCAAGACATAAAGAAAAGAGAAAACAACAGAAGACGTAAAAACCCAGAAATAATAAAGAGTCAAAAGAAAATATATACTGATAAAGAGTGAAAAGATAGGAAAACAAACCACAAACAACCAAAAAAAGGACCACTAACAAAATCATTGCCAGGATAACGAAAACAAAAACAACAGCACCCAAGGCATTAAGCGTTTTCCTCATCCATGAATTGAAAACAAGCACCGGCAACCCATGATTATTTTTTTTTTCTTTTAATAAAAAAATACATGCATGCAAGCACAGACAAATCGCCGCGGGAGGGGAGTGATCGGGAACCTCTGAAATATATTCAGTTACTGGCTTCAGGGGACGCAGGCCAAGGGATGTGAAAAATACTAATAACTCAATTACGAAAAATAAACGAAAAATGATTGGAAATCGTTACTCGAGCTCCGTAAAGCGGACATGCTGATGGGGGGGGGGGGGAGAAATGGGAAGGGGTAAGAGAGAAAGGAAAAGAGAGGGGAGAGGGGAGAGGGGAACAAGGGATAAAGACGCGAGGGGAGGGGAGGAGAGGAAGGGAGAGGAAGCTAAGGGAAGAGAAAAGGAACGGAAGGAAAGGAAGGGGAAGGGGAGAAGTGAGAGAAATAAAAGAAAGAGGGAAGGGCAGTTTGGAGGAAAGAAGGGGAGGGGAGAAAGAGGCGATCGAAAAAAGGGGAGAGGGAAGAGAAGGGGACGCCAAGGTGACCGCAAGTCTATGGAACTTTTCGGATCAATCATCCGGGCCTATTCAAGAACACGCAAGGCGGGGCGGGAGATCTGAAAGATTTATTTAATGAGGCGAACCCCCTCTTATGGGGGGTGTGGGGGGAGGGGGGAGACTTGCTTTGATTACCCCGACGCTTTTCTTTTACTTGCTCATTTTCCTTTATCCACATCGCAGTGGACTCTGGAGACGCCGCCCTTTGTCTTTCCCGCTCCCCTCTTTCTCTACTTTTCTATTCAGCTGATCACTCTTCCTTCCCTTTCGCTCCATTTCTTTACTTTTTCCTCCTAACCCTCTTCCCATGTCTTTCTTCCCCCCCCCACTCTCCTCTCTCTCTCTCTCTCTCTCTCTCTCTCTCTCTCTCTCTCTCTCTCTCTCTCTCTCTCTCTCTCTCTCTCTCTCTCTCTCGCTACTCCTCTTTCTATTTCTCCCTCTCTCTTCTTTCTGCTATTCCCCTTTCCTCTCCATTTTCCTTGCTCTCTCTCTTTCCCCCTCCCTTTCCCTTTCCCTCCCCCTCTCCCTCTCACCCCCTCCCTCTCACCCCCTCCTCCTCCCTCTCTCCTTCTTCCTCTCCTCTTTCCCTCTCCCTCTTCATCAAAGCAATTATCAGTTATTTCCTCTCCACCTCCCATCATCCACTCTCCTCCACCCACTCTCGCGTTCCTCTTCCATTTATCCCTAATTACTTAAGCAAGGCGGAGTGGATTGTAGAGTCGCGAATAGAGTTCAGATAAAGGTTTGACCTTAAATTGGAGTGTGGGCTTCGAGGAGGAGATACGGGAAGGGGGGAGGGGGAGGGAGGGAAGGAGTGGGAGGGGGAGGGAGGGGGAGGGAGGGAAGAAGGGGAAGGAGGAGGAGATACGGGAAGGGGGAAGGGGGGGAGGAAAGTAAGAGGAGAAAAGGGGTGAAGGAGGAAAATGGAAGGAGGGAGGAGGAAGGGGGAACAGGAAAGGAGTATGGAGGAAAGGGAAAAGGGAAGGAGGGGGGAAAAAAGAAGGAGGGGGGGAGGAAGGAAAAGGGGGAAGGGAAAGGGAAAGGGGGGAAGGGAGGGAAGGGAAAAGGGAGGAGGGAAGAGGAAAGGGGCGAAGGAGGAAAGGGAAAGGAGAATCACGAGGAAGGAAGGGTGAAAAAAAAACGACGAAAGGGGTAGATAGCAGAGAAAGAAAGAGGGAGAAAGAAGGAGGGGAGAAGAGGAGAAAGGGTTTACAAAGGTATAAGAAAAGGAAAGGGGTTTGGGAAATGGGGGAAGGTATTACAATTCGAGGCTGGAATAGGGAATGGCGATTTGGGAGGAAATGGGAGGAAGGAGGGAGGGGGAGATGTCAGGAAGGAAGAGGGGGGGGGGTAACGAGAGGGGGGAGGGGGTATTCCATTTCTAGTACAATTTTTCTCTTATTTCTCAAGTCATTATGATGCTAATTACTTTTAATCTCCATAACCGCTCTCATGACCATCGTTGGCATCCCTATGAATCAACTTCATCAAGACCCAATAATTTGTTAATCAGCATCGCTTTGATTTTCGCATTTAACCCTATATTACTAATTGTTTAACCATCTGTTACTTCAATAAACAATTATTTCAAGATAATCTCTATTTGCAATTAATGATTAATGAACCAATGTTTTTACCAGAGGACCACTCAAGACTAGAATTTCATGCTTTAAAGGCAGACTTCAACCAAAGATCTCTTGACGCTGTATGTGCGTGTGGAGCGGGGAGAGGGGGAACAGGAGTGAGGATGCAGTAGAAGAGTGGAGGCGTGCAACAACACGACGCACATATCTATTTACTAAAGCTATATATCTGTATGTATGTATGTATAGTATTGTAGGAGAGTGATAGTATATCATAGTATAAAGGACAACATACTATTTATAGAAGAGAGATCTGAGAGGAGAGAGAAGGAGAGGAGAGAGAGCGAGAGACGAGCAGACGAATTGATAGAGAGAGAGAGAGAGAGAAGAGAGGAGAGATGAGAGGGAGAGAGAGAGAGAGGAGAGAGAGAGAGAGAGAGAGAGAGGAGAGAGAGAGAGAGAGAGAGAGAGAGAGAGAGAGAGAGAGAGAGAGAGAGAGAGAGAGAGAGAGAGAGAGGAGGGGGGGGGAGACAGAGAAAGACAGAGAATGGAGACAATAAAAATACAAAACAAGGGCTGAAGAAAATACCCCCTAAACAAAAGCAATCGAGGAAGGGAACCGATCCGAACTCGAAATCATAAAGTCCCCCCTCCCTGCCTCCCTCCGCAGCCAGAGCAAAGAAAACGAGGCCCGGGCACGGAGACGGGCACAATGGCCGTCCCTCCCTTCTGTGCAATCTAACTTTCCGCGACCAGGGACGTCGCCTTGGCCTTTCCCGACGGAAATTATTTTTCTCTTCCCTCTCCGGCTCCCTCCTTCGCACAATCGTCTTTGAGTCATCTCCTACCAAGTTTTGTATAGAGAATGTGTGTTTGCCGTTGGTAAATGTGCAGAGAGAGGAAATTTCATACACATCAATAAATATTCATATATATAGGTATCATCTCTCTCTCACTCACTCTCTCTTTCTCTCTCTCTCTCTCTCTCTCTCTCTCTCTCTCTCTCTCTCTCTCTCTCTCTCTCTCTCTCTCTCTCTCTCTCTCGCTCTCGCTCAAAGCACTCGACTGTTCCTTCCAACGGGTTTCTACAGGGATGCAACATCACCGAGAAGAGAACAAGGTAATCGTTCTCAAAATTGCCCCTGACGGAATTGCCTGATGGCCCACTTACCGACTCGTAAAAGGGGATTTATTTCTCCTTTTATGCAACGTTTTAAGAACTACGTAGACTTAGGGTCGTACATTCACAATCTGGACCACATAATCCTGGATTTTTACGACAGTAATATGAAGTTAAACGAAGCATTTGGAACGGTGACTACCAGGAATACGTTTGTTGCTGTCTTTCCATTCTGGTAGGCATACTCTCGGGCTACTGCATTTTGCTTTTAGATATTCGGACTTACTGGCATGTAATTCTATACAAGATATATAATCAAATCTAGCAATCAATGGTTGAAAAATAACTAATAAGCAAAACACTAACGTATATTAAAACTAAATACAATGATCCTCAAGCCAAGACACTACTTACAAAATATTATAGCAAAAAATAGCAAGAACGGAAAACAATTTACAACATAACGGAAAACCACATGTGCGAGAAGTCTACGGAAAATTGTATTCGCGTTTCACTTACTATGGAATCTATAAGTTAGAGAAGAATGATACATACCGATATTAAAAAAAATAAATATCCTCTTTCAACAATACCCTAGCGCATCCAAGCACGTTTCCAACGGGTTACGTTCTGTATTTCATTATATACTGACAGCCAAACATTATGAAGCTTCCCCTAAAACAGAAGCCTACCGCACGCAAACGAGTAATTCGAACAGAAATACAATACATAG
>NC_051424.1:4668797-4683797 GCF_015228065.2 Penaeus monodon | reverse complement strand
TAAAATGCATAATTGATTAATTTCCCCGGATGAAATGGATACGGCACTGTACAGAAATTCATGCTAATATACAACGATGTGGAAATGTGTGCAGCTATCATGAAAAAAAGAAAAAGTGGGGGAAAATAACTGCCTCGTCCGAACACGAGCAGTACCGGTCATCAACACGCTTGGGACGTTAAAATGACTTTATACAGGAGTAAAAAGCAGGAGAGATAGTCTTTAAGGTAATTAGCCTATTTTACTAGAGCCCACCTTCTGGCTAAGTCAGACACACCATCACGTCAGCCAGATGAACTTACTCTAAGCATTGATATTCGGCTTCAAACCGTTCTCTCTCTCTCTCTCTCTCTCTCTCTCTCTCTCTCTCTCTCTCTCTCTCTCTCTCTCTCTCACACACACACACACACACACACACACACACACCACACACACACACACACACACACACACACACACACACACACACACACACACAAGTATACATAGATATATGTTAATCAATAAATATATATGAATATAAAGAGTTATAATTATACACACATATAAATAAACAAACAAACAAACAAACAAACAAACAAATAAATATATATATATAGTGTATATTACATATATATGTATACATATATGCGTATATATACATATATGCATATGTATATACGTATATATGTATATATACATATGTATATAAACATATATATACATATAAATACATAACTGTGTGTGTGTGTGTGGTGTGTGTGTGTGTGTGTGTGTGTTGTGTGTGTGTGTGTGTGTGTTGTGATGTGTTAGTGTGCGTGTGCGTGTGCGTGTGTGTGCGTGTGTGTGTGTGTGTGTATGTGTGTGTGTGTTTACACATACATTTTTTCCTTTCTCAAGTCCTCCCATTTCGACAACGTAAAGTTTTCAAAAACACGCTCTCTCCAGCCATATCATAAACCCACATGTCACCTTGCACCACACACTTCACTCTCCCTTGTCCTCTCTCCCTTTTCCCCCGTCGACCGTCGTCATCCTCCCCCCTCTCCCCCTCCTCCCCCTCCCCATCCCTCCTATTTCCCCTCCATCACCATCTCTCTTCACTTCCAAGATTGGCACTATCAACTGCCGAAATCTATTCCGCCGTGCAAACACATTCACATTAAAAAGATTTTATCTATTTGATATGCAGCCATTGGCACTGAATATGTGTGCGTGGGTACGTGGCCTGGGGACCGGGAGGGGGGGGGGAGGGAGAGCTGGAGGGTGAAAGGGGTATCAGATAAGAACGAGCAGATATTCTGGAGATTTATTTGTATATACCTAAGATATAAAACACGGAAAATGCCATTGATTCTCCATTTTCTATCACTGGCTGCAACAGTCCGTATACGTGCTGAAACTCGCAATGCATTTCGAGGCTACGAGGTTTGAGGCGAAAAATGTATGCATGAAACACCGTCAGAAAGGAAGGTTTATACGACCTACTTTCATTCCATCTGGAAAAGGAGTCGAGATTGACTTTTTTTCTGCACCTTCCCTCCTCTCTCTCTCTCTCTCTCTCTCTCTCTCTCTCTCTCTCTCTCTCTCTCTCTCTCTCTCTCTCTCTCTCTCTCTCTCTCTCTCTCTCCTTCGCAGTGTGATTGGCTCTGTTCCCCTCCATACGTGACTTTATTACGGCCGGGCGTTCTGAGTCGATCATATAAAGCCACTTTGAATTCAACGCGATATCAAGTCGTGTCGATTCTTTTTCCCCTTCGGTTTCAGATAACTGGCACGGCGTATTTCGGGACGGCGGAGCGTGCACACTGACGGAAATGGGGCTGTAAAGACAAACAAACACGCAGCGAGTGTAAACCTATCAGGAGAGAGAGAGGGATCTCCTCCATGTTCGGCGAGTAATTCGCTCGACTAAGCAACTGCTTTTTCGCGTGCTCAGGACCCCGGCGCCCGAATGCATCTCTCTCTTTGCAGTGAAACCTTGGCTGAACGATGGCCCCGCGTCTTCTGCTGAACTGAACAGATAAAAATCCTTTCATGCAACCATTTATTGATTTATTGTTTTCCTTTCCTATAAATTCATCTTGAATCATAAAACATCCTTCTCTCCAAGAAGTTGATTAACGACGCCTGGTGATCTCACAGCGCCGCGTTAAAGATCAAAAGCTCACGCTTCGAGCCCCGCTTCGAACCACCAAGTGAACCCAGCATCGCCCCAAACAAAAACAAAACAACCGAAACAAAAACTCCGATCGAACGTCTTACACAACTGCCTTGACTGACACAGTGCGGGCGGGCGGGCGGGCGGGCGGGCAGCAGGTAACAGCAGCAGCAGCAGCACACTCCCCAAGACCCGAGCAGGTATTAAATCCTTGACTGAATTACGTATTGGATCTCCATATCGAACCGGGTATTGAACCGCGGGCAGGTTCGGGAGCTCTCAAGCAATCCCGCCTCCTTTGTGGACTGAGGAGAAGATTGGATTCATCGGCAGCTTTAAATAAACAAACCCGAGCACACCGCAGGGAACTTCCGCGTCTTGGCAGCATTGTATTTGTAACACAAATCCTTGTTATCGGCTAACGCTTTCATTTGCATATTGGTTCGCACTGGCTCCGTAAAGATGCTCGGAATGGCTGTAAATAATCTTTTACCTATTGAGAGAGAGGGAGCTCTGGTAATTTTTATGGCTCCCATCAAAATAAGTGAGAGGACCATGTCGGAATTCTCATAGAAAACGGGGGTTGAAGAGAAATAGATTGGAAGTGATTGAGAGAGAAAGAGAGGGAGAAGAGGAAGGAGGGAGGGAGAGAGGGAGAGAGAGAGAGAGAGAGAGAGAGAGAGAGAGAAGAGAGAGAAGAGAGAAGAGAGAAGAGAGAAGAGAAGAGAGAAGATAGATGAGAAGAGAAGAGAAGAAAAGACAAATGACGCGAAAGAAACCCAACAGCAGCAAAGAACACTACACCTGCACAGAGATAAAAAACACACTGACGAGAGGACAGCACAGGAGTCCCCATCCTTCACCGCGCAACACAACAGAATAATAACCATCTATCAAGTTTCCCGAATAAATTCCCAGTAATGTTTTGATGACATGAGCTTCATCATTCACAGTAAATGTTCTCCATCTCGACAACTACAACTCAAGTTACAAAACAGGCATTCGAGATTATATTCATTTATGACTTTCCATAAGAGCTGGGAATCAGTGTATGTTTGGGGACCGAGTGTCATCGTTATTATGCTGCGTCGGAGGCAATGTTTATCAACTTTTCTGAATGGTAAACTAAACGAAAAGTCTAAATTTCACAACGGTAATGCGAGTAATGACGATCGCAATGAAAGTCGTTAGGTATTCCATCCAAACCAAATACATTAAGGGATACTGCATACACGAAAACACACATGCATTTACTACACCTAAGATACATATGACTTGGAATTACAGTGTACACAACCCCCCCCACACTTGTACCCAAACACGTCATCCAGATGCATTTACGTATACCCACTACCCCCTCCACCCCCCCTCCCCTTGCAAAACACGCATTCATACATAAAGAAAAAAAAATCGTCGGTATGTGGGCGTGGTCTTGTGACAGCCATCACGTGACTCCCTGAGCAGAGGGTCGAACTGCAATACTAATACGGATTTTCGCCCGAAATTCGGTGACTATAACGGCGGAAACCCCTTTCTCGTGCTCTCCATCCGAGACTGATGTTTTAACGAAAGGGGAAAAAGAGAAAGGAATTGGGTTTTGTCTGGCGAAAGAGACACCGTTCAGCGGGAAACAATGATCTTGCGATTTTATCTATTTCCTACGTTCAGTGTCAATACTTCCCTGCAAAAATATAAAGCAAAAGAAAAAAAAACGGCTCATAATTGATAGAAGTCATCTGTGGATCGATAGATGCATAGATAGATCCAGAGATGGACAACTATGTAAGAGAAAGTAAGCAGAGCGAGTCTATAGCGAGTCTATATGCGTCTGGGGGACCGGTTTTTATTCTTTTCGTCTAGTTTCCCTCTGCCCCAGATTTTCCATTTCACTTTTTCCCGATACTCTTTTGCTAACAAGATTTTTTTCTCTCACCTTTCTTTCTCTTTCTTTTATTTGGTTTCATTTCCATCCACGCCATTTATCTTTACAAGTTGTCCGTTCAGTTATTTTTATTCACTCATCGACGCAGCTGATCTTCCTTCACACTCATGTACTCATTCTTTCTCCCTCACTTTATAACTTACTCATCGATCCCCCTCACAGGCCGACACTTATCCACTCATTCTCTCTTTCTCTTCACTCGCTCCTGGTTTGCATCTCTTTCTCCATTCTCTCCCTTCCCCCTTTCTTTCTCGTTCTCCCTCACCCCCTATCTCGATTTCTCTTCTCTCCCTCTACCTCTCTCTCGCCGTCTCCCTCCCCTTTTTTCTCCTCCCCCCTTCCGCTATCTCTCTTCCTCTCTACCACACATCTCCCTCCCTCTCCCTCTCCCTCTCCCGCTCTCTCTCCTCCTCCCTCCCTCCTCCTACCTCTCTGCCCAGTTCTCCTTCTCCTTCGCCCTCGCTCCCCCGCTCTCCTCCCTTTCCCTCTCCCTCTCCCTCTCCCTCTCCTTCCTTCCCACTCCCCCACCAGACCGCACAAAGTCAGCATAAACTTGCGGGCGTGAGTGACCCGTCCCTGTTGCAAGTAAAATGTCCAACAACACTGGATAACCACAACGCTTGCATTGAATTTCGACAACGAGCGTATCGACGCGAAACAAATTTGATTAAGGGGAGAGGGACACGCAACGCACACGGCGAGATTTTTAAGGGTGCCTGAGGATTGGAGTGGGAGGGGGGGGGGTGAGAGGGGTGACTGAGGCTTAACATGGTGCTTTATTGAGACTGGTCGGATGCTCGTCTTACGCTGGGCTCTTAAGGAATCAAAACGCTTTCTCTGGCAGATGATTCCTTTCTCTTTTCTTGTTTTTCTACTCCGTTTTTCTTTCAGTAACTTTCAGTGTCCACAATCCTCGTGTATCCCAGTAGTTCTTTCCGCTCCATCGTCACTTTCAGTCATCAAATATCACGCACCATTTCACAGGTTATATACGATGCGCCATATACCTGCATTCCATATCACGACCTCATCCATGCTCTACGGTGGATACCACAAATCACGCACCAGATACCACATGCCATACACTATGTCATATATTACTAAGTAAAAAAAAATTATACACTACACAGCAAATACCATACACCGCAAACTGCTCATATATCAAACACAACACAGGCTATATAAAAAATCAGATACCGTGTCAAATGCCACACATCAGCTAACACCTGCCACACACATGTGATACACCTGATTCCACACACCACCCAGCAGAGAGAACAAAACCCAAACACCAGATACAGTGCCTCATACCGCATACCACATAGCAGACAGCACACGCCATGCTCCGGCCACCACCTGCCACATCAGGCACCCCAACAGCCGCAGCGTCCGATCGTTTCCGCCTTAACGAGCGTCGCCCTGCCCAGCCCGACCTTTTTCCCCTTCCGGCGCCTCTGAAGTCCTCACGCCACGCCGCCATGCAATCTATCACACTTCAAACTCAATTCGCCGCCTCTCTGCCCTCACATGGCCGATCATCTCGCTTCCATCCCTCTCCCCTCCCTCCCTCCCTTCCCCCTTCTTCTCCTCTTGTCCCCTCTCCCTTCCCTCTCCTCTCCCCTCCCTCTTCTATCCCCTCCTTCTCTCCTTGCCGTCCCTCCCGTCACCTTCCTCTCCTCTCGGCCCCCTCTCACATTCCTCTCTATTCTTACCCCTTCTTCCATCCCACCCTTTACCTCTCCCTCTCCTCTAACCCCCCTTTCCTCCTTCTCCCACCTTCCCTCTCCTCCCCTCTCCTTTTTCTTCCCTCGCTCAACCCTTCCTCCCCTTTCCCTCTCCTATTCTCTCCCCTCTTTCCCTTCCTTTCCCTCCCTTCCCTTGCCCTCGCCTCTCATCTCTTTCCTTTTCCCTCCCTCCCTCCCCCCTCCCCATGATCCCCTCCCCATCCCCCATGGACCCCCTCCCTCAACCAGTTCTCTTTTACTTTCTTGCTCATAAACTCACTTTTCTCTCGTTCCTTTCACTCTTCCTTTATCTTCTACCTCTTGTTTCTCCCCCTTCGTCTGCCTTTCCGTTTTCAATTTTTTCAGTGATGTTACTCCAATCTTATTGTTATTGCAACTTGCTGACTCGAATCTAATACATTCACTTCCCTTCTCTTCCCTTCTTCTCTTCATCAGGTCTGTGTTGATTCAGTTTCCTCTCGTTTATCTCCTCCTCCCGCTTGCCCTTTTTCCACATCTTCCTCCTGCTTGCCTCTCGCCCACCACCTCCTCTTGCTTATCCTCGCCCACCTCCTCCTCCTGATAGCTTCTTGTTAGCTTCTCGCCCACCCCCTCCTCGCCCACCTCCTCCTCCTGCTTATCCTCGCCCACCTCCTTCTCCTGTTAGCTTCTCGCTCACCCCCTCCTCGCCCACCCACTCCTCGCCCACCTCCTCCTTCTGTTAGCATTTCGCCCACCTCCTGCTCCTGCTTGCCTCTCTCCAGCAGGATATCTGGCCAATCGATTCCAGGACACTGACTGTCAAGCGGATTCTATCGCCTCCATTTTTTAAGGCACTGTTTTTTTTTTCATTCTTCTTGCAGCCAATCCGCGACGAATATACGAAAAGCGTGAAGAGTGGACGAAGCAATATCTATACTTTATATTCAAATTACAATCTACAATGGAGGGAAGGAAAAATAAACGCAAATACAGCAACACCTTTCATCAAAGAGCGAGCGCAGGCGAGCGGCAAAACGACTATTTCAAATACAAATTTCGCCTCGGAAAAAAGTGGGGAAATGTATGCATGAAGCGTCCGCTACAGCAGAATGTTTATGCTACACACTTTAGCCTCCAAAGTAAGAGCTGGATGTGGCTCTGCCGCTTCGCGAGTGGCTTCGTTTGCCTCTCTTTTCGGGGCTTCATCATAGCACACACGCAGACACGCGGGCGCTCACTCACACACGCACGCGATAGACAGACGCACACGTAAATATAAACACGCACATGCGCGCACGCAGAGACACACACACACACACACACACACACACACACACACACACATACACACAACACACACACACACACACACACACACACACACACACACGCACACGCACAGCACAGCACACGCACACGCACACGCACGCACACGCACACGCACACACACACACACACACACACACACACACACACACACGCACAAGCTCAATCTCAGGCAAGAGGCGTTTTCCCGTCTGTATAGAATACTCCTGGAACAGCACGTCGGCAAACGGATGAAAACTGTAGACACAAATATCCATGCAACTAGAGATAACAAACATTTTCTTTGCTGTTAACGAGAGCAATCCTCCGGGTCGTCAAAACAATAATAAAAAAAGGAAAAACAAAAAAAAGAAACAATCGTGGCTGTGCGTCTCGGTCGGAAATTGCTTTCCCATCGCGCAAATGCTTCTCGGATGACCCCCCCCCCCGCAGCCCAGCAAATGCCTGGCGTACTCAAAGCGGTCGAATTCATGGAGAGTGTGATATCTGGGAGGCCAGCCTTTGCGAGAGAAACCAAGGAATACAAATCCCCGGTTCTACTGAGCAGGTTCATTTGCATACCGCTTCGCTCTGAATCAACCGAGATGGCGGCGGGTGTTTTCAGATAATCTTCAGCAAGCTAGCTAACGCTTACAACTTTCTGTTGACTTTAAAAATTATCGGATATTGGATCCAACACAGATATGAATGCGCATTTACATAACAAGAGAGGACGATCTCTCTCGGATTTCCTCCATTTTTGCCGCCGACACAAAGCGCTTCGCAGTGTAAACACGCTTAATAAAAGTTCCTTAATATCTGCGCCGGCGACGCACGCCGTTTACAATAACACTGCTGATCAACGAACATTGCAATACGTCGAGAGTAGGTTCTGGTAAGTGAAATCGGGATTCTGCTGACAGGTTTCATGGAAATACTGCGGTAACGGTAATAGCAACAATCGTAACGGATAACGATAATAAGAATACTGATTTCACCATTAAAGTAATAGCAACTACTACCAGTATCAGTACTAGTACTAGTATTAACACTAGCATTACTACTACTACTACTAGTAATACACACAAAACAAACACAGACACGCACAAAACACACACACAAACAAGCACACCCACACGGACTTCTTACTCTTCCTACCTATTATTCTACAATTATCAATTATCAAAGTTCATGGTGAATATTGTTGAATGATGTTGAAAAAGCTAACAGTGAATGATAATTTACCTTGCCTTTTGAAGCCATTCATTCTTTTACAACACTCACCAAGTATTCCTCTCCTCCTCTTCTCCTCCTTTCTCCTACTTCACTTTCATCCCTCCATTTTCTTTGGCCATCTATCCTTCTTGCTCTTTTTTATAACGACACGGATCACCAATTCGTTACAGTAGGTTACAAGACAAAAACTGTAGCAACTCGATTCCGAAATGCAGTCGGAACATCCTTGAACGAAGCCACGTTGTTTATTTATTCATTCATATATTTACTTACCGATCCATTCATTCAATCATTTATTTATCCATCTATTTATCCAGTTGCGTATTTATCTGCTTACCAATATTCCCCCCCTTCTTTTTTGTGGGGACTTTTTTTAGGGGGAGTGCACGAAAGGCTGGTGCAGGCGTCACGCACGCTCCTTTTAACTTATCACAAGAATGTAATAACTGTGTTTTACGACACGAAAAGGACTGGATCTGGAGGCGGACGCTCGTGTTTTTTCGTACGATGTTCGTTGCCTCTGGTTCTGTTTCTTTCTCTTTCATTCCTGTTTCTCTCTCCGCCTCTGCCTCTGCCTCTCTCTCACTCTTGCTATCTCTCCCTCCCTCACTCTCTCTCTCTCTCTCTCTCTCTCTCTCTCTCTCTCTCTCTCCCTCTCTCTCTCCCTCTCTCTCTCTCCCTCTCTCTCTCTCTCCACCTTAATTATATCTGTCTCTCCCTCCCCCCCCTCTCTTTGTCTCTCTGAAATACATTAGTTCAGCTTTCTCCTATTTTGTACTCGGTAAAAAAAACTCTTATATAGCGTATAAGATTAACTGAAAATTACAATCTCCATTAATTGGACTGAATCACACAAAGTTCAGCGCATCTAAATTAGTGTCACCGGATATACATTATTCACATAAAAGCGGTAAAGAGAATATTTTACGCCGTCATCTGCCATTTTTCTATCAGTCGATTAAAAAAAGGAGAAATAAAGACCCAATACGAGATAAAACTGCCACCATCAGCAACAATGACAACAATCTCGAGATAGTTTCCCCCTATTTAAAGTTTTCTCGGGATCATCTCCACATCTAAGAGGGCGGGAGGCATCCACTTCCGGAGTCTGTTCCACCTTGGAGTTGGAAAGTTTTTCTCTATTTTTCTTCTTCTGCTTCTTCCTGGTTTTCTTCTTTTTGTTTTTCTTCTTTTTGTTTTCTTCTCTTGTTTTTTTTTTCTTTTTGTTCTTCATCATCTTCCTCTTCTTTATCTTCCTCTTCTTCCTCTTCTTCATCTTCTTCTTCTTCTTCTTCTTCTTCTTCTTCTTCTTCTTCTTCTTCTTCTTCTTCTTCTTCTTCTTCTTCTTCTTCTTCTTCTTCTTCTTCTTCTTCTTCTTCTTCTTCTTCATCATCTTCCTCTTCCTCTTCTGTCCGCTTTCTTACTTCCTTGCTTGCTTTGTCCGCTCTCCTGGGGTAAAAGGCCCCAAATCGTTACTGTAAAACGTTTCACAAAATGTCGGCGAGGTCAGCGACGCTTATGACACGACATGACATTCTGGCACGGACGCATGTAAGGGATGACCTTCTTTTGACGTGACATGACACTGACTGGTATTCAGGTATTGGCGGAGGCATAGCATGAATAACCTTTCTTTCATGGAAATGGCAAGTAAGCTGCACTAGGCAAATATCAGACTAAATGCTTGAAGTTCAGCCCTAAGCCTGAAGATGTCACTTGTATCCAAGGGTTTGTGACGTCCACAAAGATGACTGGGGCCTTTGGCATGATGTCAGACGAGCTTTACGAGATCAAGTCCATTTAAAGGAGAGAGGATCACGTCTCTCCCTTTGTATTGAGTAGTCGGCAAGTTCTTTTTCTTTTTTACACCCATGTGATGATTCTCCCTCTCCCTCTCCCTCCCTCCATCACCTTCTCCTTCTCCTTCTCCTTCTCCTTCTCCCTCTCCCTCTCTCTCTTTATATATATATATATATATATATATATATATATATATATATATATATATATAGATATATATATATATATATATATATATATAGACAGATAGATATAGATAGATAGATAGATAGATAGATATAGATATATACATTATTCATTATGATTAATATTTCAAGCAAGAAATTGGCCATAAATAACGTATTTCCTAAAGAACATGACCATTATCAAACAATAATATAACCACAACTACAACCTTAAAGTCAATGAATTACTACCATGAGCTGAACTGACACCAAGCAATCCTTTTCAGCACAATATGAGAACACTAATGAACGCGGGCATATACAGTAATACCCTTCTTAGTCATGGTCCTTGTGATACTCAGCAGACCTGGTGTGAACTTATTCCTTGCCATAAATACATTCATGTATTATATAATAATGATGTACGTTTCTTCAGGCCAGACTATTATATGGAAGGTGTTTTACAGAATGCATTACAGGAAGGACTAAACGTTGCTATCTTTATAATTAAATGGTAATAATAATAACAATAATAAGTGGTGATAATAATGATGATAATCACCATAATTATTATCCTCATTATTACTATCACTATCTTGATTATTATCACTATCATTATCCTTACTACCATTAACATTCTTAATCATTATTAACATCATTATTATAATTACTATCACCATTATCATCATTATGATTATAATCACTACTATTATTATCATTATAATCGTTACCAAGTTTTAATATATTAATATCTATCTAAACAAACAACGCCTCCCGGCTACGCACGTTTAAAGTAATTGCTTTCTGTAAACAAATCATGTCTCACAGCTAAAAACAAAATAAAAATATATAATGTATTGCGTAGTAAGTGCGTGTGTATGTGTGCATATAGTATACAATGTTATATGAAGGCATGTGATCCAAAAGTGATCTCAAACCAATTGTCCGAATATATTAAATGTCTTTTTAATCTGAATGTTCATAAATAACATGAACATCGACTTAAAATCTTCATAAATAACAAAAACATCAATATATTCATGTTAATACACCATAATCATAACATGGCCTTGTACTAACATGAACATATCGATGCTTACGTTACAGATGGAACTTTAAACCAACAAAATAAACACGCTTTCGGGCAGCGGGTCTGAGAACAGCTTTGGACACGCACGCCTCATGCGTAACGTGCAATATGAAACCTGCAAATCTCGAAATCATTTCGCCCAACGCACTCCCCGCCAGCCGTCGACCGCCCTTCAGTTCGAGATCCGCCCCTGGCCGTTACCAACGCCTTGTTGCCTCCCGCATGCAGAGCGAGCCCACCAACGCCCTAGGGGAGGAGCGGCCGGGACAGACACACGCGAAACACACTCGCCCAAACTTCGACAACTTCCCCACGCTGAGCAAACAGCTGATCACACAAGTTATGGATCTATCATGTGGCGCGGCAACCACACGCTTCTTTGAGGACATGGGATGAGCGCGGGGAGGGAGAGGGGTGAGGGAGGGAGATAGGAAGGGATATATCTTTATCTATATTTATATTCATACATCAATATATATTCATATTCATATTCACATCTGCATTTACTATTCGTTTATTTATTCATATCCATGTTCACATTCCTTTTCCAATTTATTACTTTATTCGTATTTCTAGCTCCTTTCCAATGAACAACGAACCCGAAGAAGCCAAATGAACAGAGAGAGAGCGAGCGAGAGAGAGAGAGAGAGAGAGAGAGAGAGAGAGAGAGAGAGAGAGAGAGAGAGAGAGAGAGAGAGAGAGAGAGAGAGGGAGGGAGGAGAGAGAGAGAGAGAGAGAGAGAGAGAGAGGAGAGAGAGAGAGAGAGAGAGAGAGAGAGAGAGAGAGAGAGAGAGAGAGAGAGAGAGAGAGGGGGGGAAGCATCCCTCTCGCTTTCCCTCTCGCCTCCCCTCTCCACCACAACGGACGCCCTCTCGCCTCCCCTCTCCACCACAACGGACGCCCTCTCGCCTCCCCTCTGCCACCACAACGGAGCCCTCTCGCCCCCCTCCACCAAACGGACGCCCTTCGCCTCCCCCTACAAACGGACGCCACTCGCCTCCTCTCCACCAAACGGACGCCCTCTCGCCTCCCCTCCACCACAACGGACGCCCTCTCGCCTCCCCTCTCCACCACAACGGACGCCCTCTCGCCTCCCCTCTCCACCACAACGGACGCCCTCTCGCCTCCCCTCTCCACCACAACGGACGCCCTCTCGCCTCCCCTCTCCACCACAACGGACGCCCTCTCGCCTCCCCTCTCCACCACAACGGACGCCCTCTCGCCTCCCCTCGCTGGCCAACGTCGACGGACCTCGCCATCCCTCAGGATTTGTTCCCCTCAGGGTTATGCATTCCTTTGGTCTCCTCCTCGCTCTCAGCTTATCATTCACAAAGACTTTATTTTAATCCATTAAAAGGATTCTTTAGCTTACAATAGAATTCTCATGCAAAGCCATTCTCCCAATTAATATTTTTTCTTTCTCACTCGCCTAAAGAGCGGTCATATCCAACAATAAGGACACTAATGTCAGCAATAGCGATGGCATTAATAACGACGATGGCAATGGTAACAATAATCATGATAATAAAGATAGTAATGAAGATCATGATAAAGCAAATCCCTGGAACAAGGGCATATTACGCCGAAACTCCCCAGTCTAGGGGGTGTTTTTACCTCCCCCCCCCAATCCTTCTCCCCCGTCCGCATACGCATATCCTTCTCCCCCCCCCCTCCCCCGCGCCTGACAGGTGGGACTTAGGAGTGTCGTCGGGGAATCCTCCTCTGCATCAACACCTACTTAAGCTGTCTCGCCGACGTCATCCTAATTTGCATTTGGTTCTTGATGTACTGGGATGAAGGAGGATGATGGAAGGAGGAGGGAGGAAGAGGCAATGAATGAATAAATGAATGAATGGGAGGAGGGAAGGAGTGAAGGAGGGAGGGAAGGAGGGAGGGAAGAAGGAAGGAGGGAAGGAGAGAGAGAAGAGAGAGAGAGAGAGAGAGAGAGAGAAGAGAGAGAGAGAGAGAGAGAGAGAGAGAGAGAGAGAGAGAGAGAGAGAGAGAGAGAGAGAGAGAGAGAGAGAGAGAGAGAGAGAGAGAGAGAGAAAAAAAACAAACAAAAAACGCATATTCAGACGACCAACCCCCCGTGGACCGTCTGCATCACAGCGAGTAAAGTATTACCAAAGGAACTTCGTCGCTCGAATACTTCCAAAGGACGCCGCTGTCGTAACCTTTCCTTTCATCCCTTAAAACCGACCCAACTCTCGCCTGAATTTCCCCGAACTCCTCTCCCCGCGCCGAGGACAAATGCCCCCTCGGAGGCGGCACAAAGTTCAAACGTCACACTGTTCATCCCAAACGAACGCGTCCAATCAGAGCACCAGTCGCGTTCGATAACACTATTAAGCTACCAATATCGGACGCTGACGTGGGGTATTTCTACGGTGCGCGCGCGGGAGAAATCCGGAGTGCGTCCTGTGCTCTAATTGCTTTTCAGGGGAATGGAATGCGTCCTTCATAATGCTTAATATTCGGCACCTTAATCCTTCCCAGAATTACGCGTCCGACTGACCCATCTACGCATTTTTTTTTTTTTTTTTACTAGGATTGCCCGTGGAAAACCAAACCAGAGCGCTAAGAGTCCGGAATCTGAAGTCCACAGTCACAGCTGATTGCAAATACGAAACAAGACCGCTCCACGCCATCCGCACGATTCAAATCCCACTCGTAGCACTCCAGCCAGGAATCCCCTTGCGTTTTCCTGCGAGCCAGGAGGTCCGTGCCACAAGTCCTTATTACCAGTGCCAGTCCGCCAGTCCACGCTATTGGGCCGGACCGCGCTCGCAAAGCCTCAGACAGATGGATCGTGTCGGGGAGATCGTAATAAGGTTCACATTTCACGTCAGGTTCCACAACAGATGGCGGAGAGGACCGTGGCTCAGTTAGGTTGTCTATTTCCTCAAAGGACTGCAAGGAGGAGGGGAGGGCGGAAGAAAGGAAGGATCAACGGAGAAAAAAGAAAAGAAAAGAAAAGAAAAGGATAAACTATTTTCATCATACCGGGTGAGAGAGAGAGGGTAACATTTCCTTCTCTGTATACGGAGGTGGAACACACTTCTAAATGGGAAGAAGTCGCGACTCTGTTATTTTTAAGCAGCGTGCGTTTTTACATGAAAAAAAAATTGCATACACGTCTCCGCATTCATGGTCTAAAAGAGTCGAATTTAACCTCAGCCTCTCTTCTGTTCCTTTCAGCCGACGCCACACCGACCCGAGCGAAACATCAGCCGGCACTTGACTTTGGATTCAGATTATACTTCATGCACGGAGGCTGCGGGGAGAGCGGGGGGGTGGGGGTGGGAGAGGGAGAGGGAGAGGGAGAGGGAGAAAGGAAGAGAGAGAAAGAAAGAGAAAGAAAGAAAGAGAGAACACACACTCCATGAACGATAAAAAAAGTCAAAAAGATAAATACAAACAGAAAGAAAAAAAACATGGAAAGAGGAAAAGCAAAAGGGGTGAAAAGGAAGAGACCAGACAAACAGAAGGAAAAATGCATAAATAATGAACGAGGAAGAGGCAGGTGGACAGACGCCGCGGGAGGAGCCAGGATACCCCTCGCTCCTGCAGGATCTCCCCCTGCGCCGGGTTCCCCCCCCCCCCCCGCACCAGGGCTT
>NC_051424.1:4646297-4666297 GCF_015228065.2 Penaeus monodon | reverse complement strand
ATTTCAATTATAAGTTGGCTTGTACATTTTGGGCGTGTAATATATATATATCCTCCTCCTACACGCGACCTTTACTTACATCTACAGCAGGATTGCTGATGTATGCATATAAATCTCACATGCAAAATCACAGGTATACAACAGGATCCTATACGTAGCCACTCCTTTCCCTCGTGTACATCGTAGAACAACAACAACAACAACGATAATAATAACTCTGCTGCCACTGATTAGTCACCGAAACGGTCATAAGCATGAGTCTATGTACAGAAGTTTCTATCGACTACTAAAAGAAAAAGTCAAAGCAGATAAAAATCCAAGGCAGAGGCTGACGACAAACTGCAAATAGTCACGTGAGCAAAGGTGGGGATAAGTGGGGAGGGGAGAGGAAGGAGAAGGGGATGGGGATGGGGATGGGGAAGGGGAAGGGGAAGGGGAAGCGAGGAGAGGAAAAGGGAAGAGAGGAGAGGAGAAGGAAGAGGAAGAGGAGAGGATAGTAGGAGGTGAGATAAGGGAGGAGAGGAAAGAAGAAGGATAGGCAACAATGCGAAGAAACAGTAATCGGTTCCTTGTGCAAAAAAGGTTTAGATATTCATAAATCCTTTCCGTGATGAGAGAGGTGATGTGATCGATACATAAATATTCTCTACACAAGAATAGATAGGTACAGAGAAGTCGAGGTAAAGGGCCAAATAAGGGCTTTTTAGATTTAATGATCTTCGCATTTGCAAATATTGATTTTGCAATAACTGAAGCTTCTCCCTAACCTCAGCCTTATGTATTTTATAGATTTAATAATCCTACAATCTGCAAATATCAACTATGTAGTAACTTATGGGATATTAGTTAGCCATCCCGTAACATCAGCGTTAGCCTCTCCCACTTTCAATCCATCTCCCACTCCCACTCCCACTACCTCTCTCACTCTCATTCTCACTCTCACTCCCTCTCTCACTCTCATTCTCACTCTTACTTCCACTCTCACTCCCACCTCCTCTCCCACTCCCACTTCGTGAGTTTCGAGTACAAACGTGAGAGTCACTTGGAACGAGAGTGTGTGGACGACAAAGAAAGAAATCGCAGTTTGGAAAAAACGTGAAAGAAAGCACGACTGCTTTAACCTATTCTTTCTGGCGCACAAGTTCTGGGCTCTCCCTGATAACATTAGCGGCCGCTGATCCAATTGTTGCCAAGTCTGCCGACAACCCTCGCCTGGAGGCGCGCAGATATTTAAGGACAAAATGTAATTGAGACAAACTTTTCTTCCATTACCGTCACGTCGGAGGAAATTTTTTCTTCTCCAACTTAAAAACTCAGGACTGTACAGAATTGCAGGATTTATGAACTGATCTCATTGTGAAAACTTTTTCCCTCTGAATATTACGCTTATTCAGTTCTGATCAGTAAAAGGGAAACGAAAGCATTCTTAAAATTTTAATGTCCCATAGGTCAAACATGTGCTTGAGTCTACGGTAAACGTTTGCCACATTTCAATACCTTTTACGTTTCCTTCTTTTACCCTTTTCCATTATCACACTGGTTCACTGTCCTTACTTCAGCATTATCATACAGTCAGTACCATACTTGTCATCTCTACCGATGTTATCATTGTTAATACTGTCACTAGTTATAGTACTATTAGCAATAAAGTTACTGTCGTTTTCATTGTCATTATCTACATTATAAATACTTTCAGCTTTACTGCGCTCAAAATAAACAAAAGGTCATTTATTGCATACATACAAAATAGTCATAACAAGTGTCAATGAGTTTTACAACCAGCACACATGAAGCAAGTACCACATCAGAAACCAACGGTACACGAAACTTTTTTCCGTTTTCAATAGACATGAAACGGAAACAGGACAACGATGCATAAACAAAACTCCCACATCACCCCCCCCCTCCCTCCCCTCCATTACACACATCAAAAGAAGAAAAAGAGAGAAAAGTCCCCCCCCCCCCACCTCCACACACACCAGCTACCCTCGCCGTAGCCAAATCCCCTCCCCCCCCTACCTATCCCACCCCACGCCCTCGCCCTCGCATCCTATCCTCCTCTATCCTCCCCGGGACTTCTTTCCTTCCTCCCCGCCCACTTTATTCTTCCCACAACCCCTTCCCCACTCCACCCCCGCCAGACACTAATCCCCACATAATCCCCCGTGTAAGGGATGACTGTCACGTGGACGATGTACAGCATTTCTCATCCTCGAGGTGTTATCCCGGCTTACTGTGCTTCCTCCAGCCCACGCGCTTGTACCTAGAGGGTTTGCGCCTAGGGGGTGAAATTCTTTTCTTATATTTATTGTTTTCATTACTTCACGTACTTGCTTCTTCCTTTCTTCTTCTTATTATTATTTTCCATCTTAAAGTGATCTCGGTAGTTCCTGGTTGTCCTTGTTCTATTTGATCCTAAGAATATGTCGATCTGTTCCATCCGTTAGTTGTATTTTGTCCTCTTTTCCTAAATAAAAACATCAATCTTTAATCCATATTGTAATGCGTTATATGGATTCGCAGGGAATGGATCGAAGTGAACTGAGCTGACGTAAGCCAGAAATAAAAACGGAAAGGAAGAAGAGAGAAAAAGGATAATAGAAAGGAGAACAGAGTGAAAAGAGAATAGAAAAGATAAAAAAAAATGAAGGGAAAATAGAAAAGAGAAGAGAGCGAAGAGATAACAGAAAGCGAGACTAGCGCGAAACAGATAAAGGAAGAAGATGGGGATGAAGACGAGCAAAGGAGAGACGCAAGGGGGAAGGGAGCGAAGGATAATAGCAGTAAAGCACGAGATAAAACAAGCAGCGAAAATACAAACAAAGGCGAGGAAGATAATGCGCGGAAGAAGACGCAGCAACAGGAAATAACCGGAAATAGAGCTATATTTTCCACACAGGTACGAGACGATAAACACAAATCCACGCAAACAACGGTGTCCATGAAAGGGATAAAAGGAAAAAAGATGGTGAGTCGAAAATACAGACCCCATGGGAATAAAAAATAAAGACAGATAAGAGCTTTATAATAAGAGACAAGGTGGATAAACAGGCCGTGCGAGAATGACACTTAAACCAAAGCGAATGCTGTATGAATGGCACCAGATTTACATAACAGAGCACAAATAGGATTACAAGCCTCATCTCGTATTCTCGCTGCAGCCACCATCTCCATCTCTTAACCTCTTGCTCTGCCAAACCTCCCTCTCTCCTCTGCTCTTGGGTCTCTCTCTCTCTCTCTCTCTCTCTCTCTCTCTCTCTCTCTCTCTCCTCTCTCTCTCTCTCTCTTCGCGCTCGATTGCGTCTTTGCATTCGCCCTTCTCCTCTCTCTCTCCTTGCGTCCTTCCCTTAATCCATTAGGAAGTACTTGCTGTGATTATTCAACGCATTCTGTCGTCTTTCTGTCTCTGTGGTTGTTTCTCTCTCTCATATTTCTCTTTTATTTCTCTTTCTCTTTCTCTCCCTCCCGTTTTCCCTTTCCCCCGCCCCTCCCTTTACCCCTCTTTCCCTTTTCTTCTCTCCCCCCCTCCCCCTCTCCTTCTCGCCTTACTTCTCCCATTCCTCTAAGTCTGCTAAGCTGTCCTCCTCCTTTTTCATGTCACGCCCACTCCATATCACCCACCTCCTCCTTCCTCATCATCTCCTTTCCTTTTACTCCTCCTCCTCCCCCTCCTCACCCCTCCTCCTCCTCCTCCTTCCTCCTCTTCCTCTTCCTCCTCCTCTCCTCCTCCTCTTCCTCCTCTCGTCTCCACCTCCTCCTCCTCCTCCTCCTCCTCCTCTTCTCTCCCCCCCTCCCCCTCTCCTTCTCGCCTTACTTCTCCCATTCCTCTAAGTCTGCTAAGCTGTCCTCCTCCTTTTTCATGTCACGCCCACTCCATATCACCCACCTCCTCCTTCCTCATCATCTCTTTTCCTTCTCCTCCTCCTCGCCCCTCCTCCTCCTCCTCACCCCTCAACCTCCTCCTCACTCCTCCTCCTCCTCCTCACCCTCCTCCTCCTCCTCTCCCTTCTCCTCCTCCTCCAAACCCTCCCCCTCTCCCTCCACCCCTCATTCCAGCCTTCTCCCTCCACCTCTCCTTCCACCCCTCCCCCTCCCGCTCCTCCCCCCACTGAAGAGATTTATTTCCGACCGCCCCCCTCATCTCTTACATTACCATCTCCTCCCCATCTACTCCATCTGTTTCTCTTCGACCAGGGAAACAGGGGGAGAAAAACGACCCGGGAGATAACGCTGCACGAGGGCCGCCAGCTTTGTTTGTTCTCGGAGAGCCAGCGGTCACTACAGGCAACGGTTGAGTCATAAATAAGCCGACGGAATGACGGAGAGAAACGACTGCCCTCGCTGCGCTGCCTTTTTTGAATAATTAAGGACGGTCGCGGGTAAGAAATTGATCATCCAGGTAATTACTGCGATTTGTCATTTTCTTTGGCATTGGCGTTTATCGAAGACCTAGTGACAGAGTAAAAGAAAAAATATGTGCCGCATTATTTACCTGGTGATCTCATAAATAATGCATAATACTGGAAAGCTTAGCAATGATTCTCTTTCTTTCTTTCTCCCCCCCCTCTCTCTCTTCCTCTCCCTCTCTCTCTCTCTCCCTTTCTCTCCCTCTCCTCCCTCCCTCCTCTCTCCTCTCTCCCTCCGCTCCCTCTCTCCCGCCCTCCCTCCCTCCCTCCTCCCTCTCACCCTCCCTCCTCTCTCCCTCTCTCCCTCCTCTCCCTCCCTCCTCTCTCCTCCTACCCTCCCTCTCCTCCCTCTTCGTCCCCTCTCTCCCTCTCTCCCTCCCTCCCTCTCTCCCTCCCTCTCTCCCTCCCTCCCCCTCTCTCTCTCTCCTCCCTCCCTCCCTCTATTCTCCTACCTCCCTCTCTCCCGCTCCCTCCCTCTCTCCCTCCCTCCCTCTCTCCCCCTTCCTCCTGCCATCTTTCCCTCTCCATTCCCCTAAAGAAAGAACGAAAGAAAGACAAACAGGACCCTGACCGTCCCCTTCCCCGTCTATCAGGGGAGAACGTCATTGTTAAGTCGACTCGAAGTCCAGACAAAGTCACCGTAAGTGGAACCAACAGGGCGGGAGGGTCAAAAAGGACGGGAAAGGTATCTCGCTTCCTGTCGCGAGTCATCACTATTTGTCACGACGTAGAGCCCTGCGTCAAAATCTTTGTCAACGTAAGAGAAAGGGAGAGGGAGAAGGAAGGTGAGGCAAAGAGAGAGATAAAAAGGGGAATAGATTAATAAAGATTAAGAGAGAGGAGAGAGAGAGGGAGAGAGAGAGAGAGAGAGAGAGAGGAGAGAGAGAGAGAGAGAGAGAGAAGAAAGAGAGAGATCAGAGAGAGAGAGGGGAGCGGGGTAGAGGGAAAGGAGAGAGAGAAGGGAGAGAGAGAGAGAGAGAGAGAGAGAGAGAGAGAGAGAGAGAGAGAGAGAGAGGAGGAGAGATCGGAAACCAAAACAAAACTAAAAATCCAAAACATATCCGAGAAACAGCCAGCTCCACGGTTAAAGCCCCGAATCCCCAAACAAAGCCTGAAAATAACAAGAAAAAAAGCTTCCTACCCGATTCCCATAAATCAGATTCGGAGCGAAGCCAATGCCCCAGAATCACCGCACAGCGCATTCCTCTATGAATAATCCAAAAACGACAAACAGACAAAAAAGAAAGAAAGAAAAAAATCTACCCGGGACACACATACGATAACATACCGGATGGAAACGGACCCCCCCCCCCATTCTCTTTCTCTCTCTTTCTCTCCCTCTCCCTCTCCCTCTCCCTCTCCCCTTCTCCCTCTCCCCCTCTCTCCTTCTGTCTCTCTCTGTCTCTCTCTCTCTCCTTCTCTCTCTCTCTCTCTCTCTCTCTCTCTCGTCAATCGCTCTCTCTCTCTCTCTCTCTCTCTCTCTCGTCTCTCTCTCTCTCTCTCTCTCCTCTCCTCTCCTCCCTCTCTCTCTCTCTCTCCTCTCCTCCTCTCCTCCTCTCTCCCCCTCCCCAACGGCCCCTCCCCTCTGACCCATCTTCGCCCGTCTCTCTGCTCTCTCTCCCTCGTCTCTCTCCTCGCTCTCTCTCTCTCTCTCAGCCTCTCTCATCCTCTCTCGCTCTCTCGTCTCTCTCGTCTGTCCCGCTCTCTCATCTCTCTCTCTCTCTCTCGTCTCTCTCTCTCTACTCTCTCCTCTCTTCTCTCTCTCTCTCTCTCTCTCTCTCTCTCTCTCTCTCCTCCTCTCTCTCACCCCTCTCCTCTCTTTCGCTCTCTCTCCTCTCGTCCTCCTCCTGTTCCTCTTCCTCTCTCCCACCCTCTCTCTCTTTCTCTCCTCTCAATCTCTCTCTCCTCTTTCTCTCTCTCATCTCCTCTCTTTCTCTCTCTCTCTCTCCTCTCTTTCTCTCTCCCTCTCGTTCTCTCTCTCTCCCTCTCGCTCTCCCTCTCTCTCTCTCTCTCTTCTCTCTCTCTCTCTCTCACCCTTTTCCTCTCTCCCTCTCTCCTTCCCTCCTTCTCTTGTTTGTTTTTTTATTTTCTTATCAATCTTGGAAGTAACAAGGATTTCCACTTAACGACTATGTCCAAAAGCTTTTATGCAATCGAAGATCCAACTCCCTGTATGACGTCATAAAAAAAAAAAACTTTAATTAATATTCATGAGACAATCTTACTAGAAACTGTCGCTTGATATAACATACGCATGTCCAACTTTCTGATGACATAAGCATGAAAAATGAGAGCATAGGTTTCAGTCAAAGGAAACTATTTCGACACAAAATAGGACATAGCCTAACTAGTGAATTTTTTTCTCTCTCTCTTCCTCTTCCTCTTTCTTCTACCCTTTCATCCCCCGATTGCCTTCGTCTCTACTACCTCCTCGTTTTCCTCCTTTTTTCTCTCACTCCTCCGCCTCCTACTTCTTCTTTATCACCTCATCTTCATCCTCTCCTTCCTTCGTCTCTACCTTTTCTTTCTTCTCTATTTCTACTTCTACTTCTACTTTTCTCTCCCCCCTCCTCTCTCCCTTCTTTCCTCTTTCCTCCTCTTTCTCCTCCTCCTCCTCTTTCTCCCATCCTCTTCTTTCTCTTCTTTCTCCCACTCTCCTCCTCCTCCTCCTCCTCCTCCTCCTCCTCCTCCTCCTCCTCCTCCTCCTCCTCCTCCTCCTCCTCCTCCTCCTCCTCCTCCTCCTCCTCTCAATATCTACCGTGAAATATCACACAGATAATGACAAGATAAGTGAAACGCTGAGCTTCGAGAGATCGCGTATCTCTCTTTTTTCATCTTTCTTTCTTCCTTTCTTTCTTTTTTTTCTCCTTTCTCCGCCCACTTGATTCGTGTCAACCGCGATCTCGCACCCCTTCCGCCGCCGCTCGAGGAGAAAGCGAGGGGAAAGCGATAGGAGGTCCTCAGGATCGGGCCTCGTCTCCCCTGCACAGATTATATCGATTGACCGTCGTCGATAAATCCTTTTCTCAGGTTTTTTTTTTGGGGGGGGGAGGGAGGGGAGGGGAGATGGGGAGGGGGGGGGAATATTCAGAGTCAAAAGCTCAGCTCTCAAGTCTTAAGCCTTTCTCTCTGCTCTTTCTCCCCCTTCCGCTCTCATCTAAATATATATCTCCGTTTTCCGCGTTTTTGATTCTCTTCCCTCTCTCTATCTCCCCTATCCCCTATCTTTCTCCTTCTTTCGCCCTTATCCCCTTCTCTCCCCTATCTCTTTTCTCCTCTCTCCCTTAGCCCTTAATTCCCCTCCCCTCCCTATCCCTCTCCTCCCTTTCCCCTTCTTTCCCCTATCCCTTCCTCCTCTCTTCCCCTTCATTCAATATTTCTCACCTCTCTCTCTCTCTCTCTTCCCTATTCTCTTCTCTACCCTATTTCTTCCCTCTCTCTCTCTCTCTCTCTCTCTCTCTCTCTCTCTCTCTCTCTCTCTCTCTCTCTCTCTCTCTCTCTCCCCTATTCCCTTCTCTCCCCTATTTCTTCCCCCTCTCTCTCTCCCCTATTCCCTTCTAAGACTTCTTCCACCCATTCTCTTTCTCATATTCTCCCTGTCCCACAGACTCATCACCCTTCATTTTCGTCTCACGCTCTCCACCCTTTTCCTTCCTCTCTATCAACTTCTCTCCCAATCGATCCTATCTACCCACCTATTTTTACCTCCATTTCCAAATCTATTACCGTTTCTAACTTCCATCGTTCTCATCCCTCACCTCTCACCCTCCCCCCAACCCACCCACCCCTTCATCCACCCACCTCCCCATAACCCATTGCTACCCCCATTTTTTTCTGCACGTTAACCGTAAGAGAAGAAAAAGTTCCCGCATGGGGCCCGGGATGGTTGTTTACGGTATAAGCTTCATTAAAACTTGTAGGTTTTTTTTTGCGGGATCGACGTTGTTTAACTTTATGAGGCAACTTCTTCAGTTGTAGCTTTCTTTCGAGAGGAAAATCTCCGGGGATTCGGAGTAGGAGAGGACTGGGGGGGAGGGGGGAGAGGGGAGGGGGAAGGGGAAGGGGGGGAAGGGGAAGGGGTAGGGGGAAGGGGAAGAGTAAGGGGGGGAAAGGGTAGGTGGAAGGGTGGGGAAGGGCCGGGGGTGGAGGGGAGGGATGAGCAAGGTGCGTGGGAGGGAAGAGCAGGGGAGGGGGAGGGTAAGGAGGAGGTAGGGAGGAAGGGAATATATTCCCTGAGGGGATTAATAACAATAAAAGAACAAAGACATGGGATAAAAAAGAAAAAAAGAAAAGCTAACTGTTATTTCTTTTATAAAAGAGAAAATTGGAAACGGGGCTTTGGAAGGTAGGAATGCGTGCTACACGAGGGAGAAAGGGATATAAAAAACGCAGAAATAAAAATAGAAAAATAAGGGGATCCATAAAAAATAATAATAAGAAGAAAACAAAATCGAATCATCGCAGGAGTGACGTCAACTGCGATCGAAAGAATCGGCTTCTTTCTCATTATCTTTCTACTCTGCTCAGACTGAATTATGAATTTTGAGCGAAGCGAAGGAGGGAGGGAGAGAAAGAGGAGAATGAGGGCAAGAGTGGTGGACAAGAGGGAGGGAAAGGAGAGGAGGGAGAGGGAGAGGGAGAAGGAGGGAGGAAGGGTGGGAAGGAGGGAGGGGGAGGAAGGGTGGGAAGGAGGGAGGGGGAGGAGGGAGGGGGAGGGAGGGAGGGAGGGAGAGGGAGAGGGAGAGGGAGAGGGAGAGAGAGAGAGAGAGAGAGAGAGAGAGAGAGAGAGAGAGAGAGAGAGAGAGAGAGAGAGAGAGAGAGAGAGAGAGAGAGAGAGAGAAAGAGAGAGAGAGAAAGTGAGAGCAAAAAAGCGACGTACCTCGATATCTTCGAAACTTCGTTGACCTTTGTAATAGGGTGCGGCTTACCTGAAACAAGAAAACGCAAAATCATTACACACTCGTGAAAAGTGATGATGGATGGGGAGAAGGGTGAGAGGAATATATCAGCGGCATAAAAAAGAAAGCAATAAAAACGATCAGCATTAGGAAACGGAAAATAATGGCTGCCCTCAAAGGACTAAACTAGTGAGAAGCAAGCGGAAAGGTGTACAAAAAAAGGGACCAAAAGGGGGAAATTAATCTTAAAAAGAGAAAATACGAAACAAAAATAAAGATTAATAAATAAATCAAGAGAAAAAGTAAAAGACAAAACACCAGCCGACCTTGCAACGTCACGGAGCGCAGACCCAAAGCGCAGATCAAACAGAGCCTAGAAATTTGCACGCAAAACATCCATCACAGAGGCAGGAATGCTAGGCGAATATAGCCGATGAAGCTTCCTGGCCTGCGCCCCTGACCCTCCTCCTTCAGGACAAATACAAGCTCTGACGCGTCGCCCTCTTGCCAACAACGCGCTAACAGGACGTTTTAGCTGCGCCTTTTTTCTCGGTCTGTCTCGCTCTCTCGCGTTAAAGGAAATTTCATCTGGCTTGCAGCTTGACACGCGAGAGAAGTGGACTGTTCATACATTTCCTCTCTCACTCTTACTCTTACTCACTCGTTCATGGTTTCTATATCTTGCCGCCCCCCCCCCCCCTTCTCCCTCAACTGCATGTGTGCGTGGGTTAAGTCTATGTATGCATATGTGCCTTGCGTTTGTGATCTTGCATGTGTGTCAGAGTAAATGCGTGCATGCCTTCACATGTATGCGATTACGCTTGTGTCTGAAGTGGTCAGAGGACAGATGAAGATGAAATGCAAGAGAGGAGAAGCCGCCCCCCCCTTCCCCACCTCTCAAGCGCCCACGGATACCAAAATCCGCGCTGGAATCTGCCTTTGTTTCTTATCTTCTACTTCAGAAGCAACCCGTTCTCACCTGGATATGTGCATTTTTTATTACCAAAAAAAACATGTTTTCTTTTTCATTTCTTAAGAACAAATTGCCCTACCAGGACGTACCTCCCAACGTTCTGCTAAATCGGTTTTCATAACAAGACCCATAAAGAAAAATCCACACTTTTGCTTAACATGACAGCTCATTCAGTCAGCATTATTCTTTACTTTCCATAACTTAACGTCTATAAAATACGAATGACAAGAAAGGTCAACTTCCACCAGCGCATGCAATATGAAGTTGGGTTATTGGAGATGACATTTCAGCGTAAAATAAAAGCCAGTGACAGAGAAAAAACATCTTATTCTTGACACACCTCGGTTATTTCATATCAAAATCCGAGAGGTTCGCTTTGCTCAAGATACTTTCATTCATTTCCTCGATTTACATGAGTCATTATGAATATTTTTTCGTCCCCCTTTCAATATTTTTCTTCCTCCAGCAACTGATTATTTTTTTCTTTCTTTCTTTCCAACATTGCAAGAAATATTATCCGCACTACAGTGAACGACGTACTTCCCGGACGCCGATAGGAATTCAGTGCAGTCAAACATGCCATTCCCTGGAACCGCAAATTATTCTCATTCCTTTTCCTCGACTTTTCCTTCTTAGTTTCTCGTCATTCTTTTCTTTTCCTCTCTTTCCTCATTCTCCTCCTTTCTCTCCGGCTGTTGCATTTCTTCCTTCTCCTTTCTTTCCTTACCTCCTCCTCTTCTTCTTCTTCTTCCTCACCCCCTCCTCGTCCTCGTCCTCGTCCTCCTCTTCCTCGTCTTCGTCCTCGTCCTCCTTTCTCTCTCTCTCTCTTCTTCCCCCCTCCCCTTTTTTCCCCTGTCCTCCTCCCCCTCCCTGCCCTCCCCCTCTCCCCCCTCCTCCCCCTCTCCCTCCCCCCTCCTCCCTCTCCTCCCTCCCCCTCCCTCTCCCTCCTCCTCCTCCCTCTCCCCTCCCCCTCCTCCCCTCCCCTCCCCCCCTCCTCCTCCCTCTCCCCCCCCCTCCTCCCTCCCCCCCTCCTCCCCCCTCCCTCCCCTCCCCCCCCCTCCCCTCCTCCCCCTCCCCTCCTCCTCCCCCCCTCCCCCTCCCCTCCCCCCCTCCTCCCCCTCTCCCCTCCTCCTCCTCCCCTCCCCTCCCCCCCCTCTCCCCTCCTCCTCCTCCCTCTCCCCTCCTCCTCCTCCCTCTCCCCTCCTCCTCCTCCCCCTTTTCCCTCTCCCCTCCTCCCCCCCCTCTCCCCTCCTCCCCCCCCCCCTCCCCCCTCCCTCTCCCCTCCTCCCCCTCCCTCTCCCCTCCCTCCTCCCCCCCTCCCCTCTCCCCCCCCTCCCCCTCTCCCCTCCCCCCCCTCCCCTCCCCCCCTCCTCCTCCTCTCCCCTCCTCCTCCTCCCCCTCCTCCCCCCCTTCCCCCCCCTCCCCCCCTCCCCTCCTCCCCTCTCCCCTCCTCCTCCTCCCCCTCCCCCTCCCCCTCCCTCTCCCCCCTCCTCCTCCCCCTCCCCCTCTTTCCCCCCCTCTCCCCTCCTCCCCTCCCTCCCCCCCCCTCCCCTCCCCCCTCCCCCCCCCCCCTTCCCCCCTCTCCCCTTCCCCCCCCCCCCTCCCCTTCCCCCCCCCCCCACCCCCCCCCCCTAAATTTCCCTTTCCCCCCCCTTTCTCTTCTTTTTTTCCCCCCCGGGGGTCCCCTTTCCCCCCCTCCCCTACAACGCAAACCCCTCCCCCCCTTACCCATACCCCCCGCAAAGGGAAAACCCCGAAAAAACGCCTTAATTTTCCCCAAAAAAGGGGGGGAAAAAAAAAAAATTATTTGGGTGGGAAAAACAAGTTTCCCCCGCAAACCGCCCCCCTGGCCCCCTTTTTACTTTGGGCTTACCCCCCAAAAAGTCCCCTGGGAAAAAACGAAACCCCCCCGTCTAAACCAAAGGAAGGGGGGAAAGGGGGGGAAAGGGGAATAACAAAAAAAAGAGGGGGAAGGAAAAAGAAAAAGGGGCAAAAACAAAGTGGAAAAAGGGGGGGGGGGGGGCCCCCCGGGAAAAGGGGGGAAAAAGGGGGGAAAAAAAAAAAAATAAAAAAGGGAAAAAAAAAAAAAAAAAAAAAAAAAAAAAAAAAAAAAAAAGGGGGAAAAGGTGGGGGAATGGGGGGGGGGGGTTTGGGGGGTGGGAGGGGGGGGGGGGTTTTGGGGGGGGGGGGGGGAGGGGGGGGGGGGGGAAATAAAAAAAAAAAAAATTTTCGGGGGGGGGGGGGGGGGGGGGGGGGGGGGAAGGAGGGGGGGTTTTTTTTGGGGGGGGGGGGGGGGGAAGGGAAAAGGGGGGAAAAGGGAGAAAGAGGGGGAGGGGGGGGAAAAAGGGGTGACCCCTGAATTTACCTGCCTTGGCAGTCACAAAGCACACGCGCCGGCGGTGAACAGTGACCCAGACGGCACTGGATACGGTCACAGAGGCCTTATTCTCTAGTGCCGTCCATGCCACCTTATGGACAGCTGTGTAGGCGCTGTTTCTAGCGCAGCGAATGGGAACTTATGACACTGGAAAAGGTTATAGATTCGTACAGCTTGAACGATGTAGTCCATTATCTTTCACATGACGGTGTACTAGAATATGACATTTATTCCAGTGAGTAAAAGTAAAAGAAAAAAATCTAGAGTTACAGTCACTCTCTGGACAATCCTGCATGTATATCCCTTCACTAACTTGGTGCATTACCACAAAATCACAACAATCATTCACCAAATGAAAGAAACAAAAACACCGCAACAAAGATACTCAATCTTCAAAGAGAGAGAGAGAGAGAAAAAAAAAAAAAAAAACAGAATTAAAGAGAATTCTTGCGCAACTCACAAAGCCTTAATTCAGAGGCAAGTCCCCGACGCCCAACACGCGACCCTAAAACATTCAGCAGCGGCTCTCATTAGCTTTGCCCGGGTGTCTACTACCTGCTTACTTAAAGTGCGAACGCTGCTTGGGGAGACTGGCAGCCCGCGCCCGTGTATCATCTCGCTGGGCTTGAGATTCTTGAGTCTGGAAGGAGGGAAGGAGGGAAGGAGGGGGAGGGAAGGAGGGAAGGTGGGAGAAAGAGAGGACAAGAGAGGGCAAGAGTGAGGGCAAGAGTGAGGGCGAGAGAGAGAGAGAGAGAGAGAGAGAGAGAGAGAGAGAGAGAGAGAGAGAGAGAGAGAGAGAGAGAGAGAGAGAGAGAGAGAGAGAGAGAGAGAGAGAGTGGAGGAGGGAGAAAGGAAGTGGATGGGATGGGATGGGATGGGATGGGGAGGGGTGGGGGAGGGGAGGGGGAGGGAGTGGAAGGGAAGGGAAAGGAGAAGAGGAGAAGGGAGGGAGAGAGGGAGAGGTGGGAAGGGAAGGGAGGCAAGGAGGCATGGATGTCAGGGGAGGGGAGGGAAGGAAAGAATGGCACGGCATGGAATGGAATTGAAGGAAAGGAAAGAAACTGAAGGAGGAGGAGGATAATGGGGAAAGAAAAAGAGGGAGAGGGAGAGGAGGAGGGTGCACAATAAAAAGGGAGAGGGAGAAGACGAGAGAGTGGGAGTGGGAGAAGAGAGGAAGACGAGGGAACGAGAGAAGAGTGAGAAAAAGAAAGGAAAATGGCTATTTTGCGAACGAGCATCAATGTTCATCTTTATGAAATAGTGACGGAGGTGGGAAGGCGGAAGGCAGAAGGGCTGAAGGATGACTGGCAGAATGACGGACTGACTTACATAATGAGTGACTGATTGACAGGTGTCAAGGCAATTAGGAGACAGAACAAGCAGACTGAGGGATAAAGATGAGAGATTTAAAAAATATATATTGATAAATATATACAGATGGACTCATAAATACATATGAAAATAAAGTGGGAGGAAGGAGAGAGAAAGTGACAGAAAGACAGATATCTGGCAAATTAGGCCTAATGATCTGACCCAGCCAACGAACTAAAGGCTTGAGTCCTAAGTAATTAATAAATAATTGCAGAAGAGCTCTAATGAGATACGATTTCGTTCCTCATAATTCGCCATCAAATACGATTTTCCACATTTTGCTTGTCATTCTTCTTCCGCAGTTTGCAGCATTAGTATCAGGCTCAGCATCTTGAAAGTTACGTGATGGGTGCCTTGCATTTACTTCACGTAGGTATACCTGTACTACTTGGCTCATGCCAGAAAACAAAAAAAGCTGTACATGTATGTACTTCTAACTGTTCGTCTATATATTATGTACACACATACGCACGCACACGCACGTGCGCACACACAGACTCTCGCTCTCACTCACATCCACGGAGAGAGGAAGGAAGGGCAAGGACGGGCGGAAGAAGAAGAAGAAGAAGAAGAAGAAGAAGAAGAAGAAGAAGAAAAGTACGTGGGTAGACAGATAGCCAGACGGTCATTAACAGACAGGCAGACATACAGACAGGCGGCCACAGAGCGAGAAGGTAACCCGATTAAGGAATATAGGATTCCTGAGGCGCCGCTGCAATTCGAGAAGAAACAAATAAACTTAATTAAGGGACGACCGGCTCTGGGGCCTTATCCCTCTTCCCCTCCTCCCCCCCCTTACCCCCTTCTCATGTCCCCCTCTCCTCCCCCCTCCCGTGACTGCGGCGCGCGTGAGAGAAGCTGCACAACAAATTATATTCCACCTCCGCTTTCCCACGCTTCCGTCGTACACAAAGCCTCCCCCCCCCCCCCCCCAGAAATCTTGGTCTCCCCCCCCCACACAAAAACTTGATCTCTCCCCCCCACACACACACAAACTTGGTCTCTCCCCCCCCCCCCACGCATACACAAACTTGATCTTCCCCCCCCCCCGCCCCTTCCCCACACACAAACTTAGTCTGCACCCCCCTCCACCCCCACACACCCGCCCGCCGCCGCCCTCGGTCACCGCGCTCGCAGACACAAGCCTCGGATTCGGGAGCTTTTTCACGTGTTATCGGGAATTACGGAGTCGAGTCGCGCTGTGCTTGCTTGTTGCGCTACTACAGAAACGCTCCAAAAGTTATCGCTTGTTGTTTCTTTTTTCTATTCGCTTGTGAAGTTATTGTTACCTGTTGTTGTTTTTATATTCTTCTCATCTGCTATCCTCTTTTTTTCTTTACATGATTTCCCATATTTTCTTCTCATTTCCCTTTTTATTAACTAATTTCTTATTTCCTTTTCAACAACTGATTTTCGCCACGTCTTCATTACATTAATGTATAATCGAGCTGGCCTACATTCTTCCTATCAAATCAATGATCTCCATGCGATTCCTCTTCGTATCAATTTCCTGTCGATCTGTTCCCTTAGAACCGACAGTTCCCCGTGTTAGGCCTACCGCGGGCGGGCCTGATGCAGCAAGAAGGCTAAACGAGTCTATTATCCCGACCCCCGACCGGACACTGCGGCTCAGCCCGTCCACAGCCGACACGGACCGAACGGAAGCTAGTGGCGACGCAATCCGACCGAATTATGCCTGTTCTGTGTCTCTCCCGCCGACTCCGAAGATAGAGGTTATCGTGGGACTGCTCGCGGTCACGGAAAATCATTCGGGGGAATTTACTAGCCATTTACTCCCTGGATGTGTTTCCTTTATCGCTTTCATCATCATTCTCATCCTGTCAGACTGGCTGTCTGTCAGCTTCTCTTCTCTCTTCTCTCTCTCTCTCTCTCCTATCTCATCCCTTCTTCCCTTGATCAGATTTCGGACAGACCAAATTGGATTACGTTCAAAAGCTATCTTGATTTGAGTAATGCGTATTGGCATATATGACTACAGCCATCGTTATAATATGGCTGAATTATTACGTAGGTTAAAAGCTTACCAAGTACCAAGTTCAAACACTTCCGCTGAGCGATTAATTACCGTTTGTCAATACTACTCATAAACCACTCTAAACCGGGGTCAAGAGCAAACTTACCTATTTAATATTTCACGAGTAAATATCACTTTCGAACACAGTCATTCATTTTTCGCAGTGCTGTCCTTCTGGCCGAGTTCCGAGCAAGGGTAAACAAGACCCAAACTCTGTGTCAAAAGCACCCGAAAGATTCGACACCGTTGGCCCATATCTACACGTCAGCCGTCCACCAAGCAGAGGTTCCAGACGAAGGCAAATAAGGTCCAGAATGCCTCCAAATCCCGCGGATGGTTCGACCTCACGGCTCGCTCCCTTCCTTCCCCGTTCTCGCCTCCACGAAATCCCCGTCCCGCTCCCTCCACGACCACAGGAACACTGACTTCTCAATCCCTCCCTCACTACGCTTAGCCAAGTCTTCATCCTGCGTAAACCGATTGATGTATGGGTGCGTAAACTACCGGCCAGGGTAAACTTGCCTACTTCCGATGGAGATGTGATCGAAACGCGTCGGATGCAGCTCTCGCGCTGCGTGTTCATTCTCATTCATACACTTTTTTCTTCTACAAGATGCCGACTGCTTGATAAAACGGTAAAAATTATCAGCTGAGACACGTTTCTGATGGTGTTTCCTCCATGTGCTATGCTTGTACTCGTGGGTTTGTTTACCTTGCTGTTTATGGTAATGCTTGATCCTATGTTGAAAACCATGTAAATAGTTGGGACGCTTCTCATGGGGTTGGGAGAACTGAGTCACGAATTCATAACATTCCCACGCTCTTTACGTATGGAATACTTTCTCTCCCCTACCCTCTCCTCTCTCTCTCTCTCTCTCTCTCACTCTCTCTCCCTCTCTCTCTCTCTCACTCTCTCTCTCACTCTCTCTCTCTCTCATCTTCTCACTCTCTCTCTCTCTCTCACTCTCCTCTCTCTCTCTCACTCTCTCTCTCCTCTCTCTCTCACTCTCTCTCTCGTCTCTCTCTCTCTCTCTCTCTCTCTCTCCTCTCTCTCTCTCTCTCTCCTCTCCTCTCCTCCTCTCTCTCATCTCTCTCTCTCTCTCTCTCTCTCTCTCCTCTCTCTCTCACTCTCTCTCTCTCTCTCTCTCTCTCTCTCTCTCTCTCTCTCTCTCTCTCTCTCTCTCTCTCTCTCTCTCTCTCTCTCTCACTCTCACTCTCCTCCATTTCTCCTCCCTTGATCGGATTCCCATCATATCAAAATAAATCAGATTACAAACCATTCTTGACAAAAATATCGCCGCCCACAACCCCGGCTTCAGCGCCGCTCCGCCATCCAGCAGACCGGAGCTCACGCAGCGACGGACCGAGCGAGTCCTTCGCGTTCGACAGAGGCAAAGGGAAGCCCCGCCAACGCACGCTGGATAAAGCGATCAAACGAACGTCCTGGGGACATCCAGGCCTCTGCCGCCAAGACGCAACGTCGGACGGTAAATAAACGCACGCCATGCCGAGCTTCCGTGTCGCTCGGGGAGGTCGTGGTGCGGAGGTCACGCGGCCCAGTTGCGCTCTAATAACAATAATTGCCTGAAGGAGCTATTTCCGAAGCCATTACGAAGGGTCGCCGGCCGGGACCTCCTCCCTCGCCTGCGTCAGCCCAGGCTATCATGGCCCACTTCCGCTCTCACACTTGGGGAAACGAGGGCGGCTACTTACACAGAACCCCATTAAGTAATCAGGTAATGCTTCTACACGCGGGCGTCACAAATGCAACGGAGGACGCTGGGGAAAAGGGAGGGAGGGAGGGGGGGAGGAAGGGGGAGGGGGAGAGAGAGTAAGAGTAAGAGAGTAAGAGAGTAAGAGAGTAAGAGAGTAAGAGAGAGAGAGAGAGAGAGAGAGAGAGAGAGAGAGAGAGAGAGAGAGAGAGAGAGAGAGAGAGAGAGAGAGAGAGAGAGAGAGAGAGAGAGAGAGAGAGAGAGAGAGAGAGTGAATACAATAACATGCACACATATACATACACACCATACACAATGCACATACCCATAAACATACAAAAATATTATATCGAAAGAGACCAAAAATCCCAAGAAAGGGACGTAGAGCGAGCGAGATCTCAATAACGCAACCCGGATCTGCTCTTGGCCGCGTACCTGAGTCGCTCCCGCCGTGGCTCCCCCCCCCCCCACGCCCCCGCCCAGCGTTGCACTTAACATCCTCTAATTCCCTCCGCCTACGGGTTTCATGGCTGCCATTCGAGACACGCCAGCGCCATCCCGGGCACGGCGAGGCGGCCAGCTGTAGGGAAGCGCCCGTTACGCGATCCATCAAACGATTAATTGGGCCCGAAACGCAACCCGAGATTAGACCTCGGCCGCCTCCGCCGACCCTCCGCCCTCCCTCGACCCTCAGCTGGCTCTTGGGCGGGGGCTGTGCGGGCGGGGGCTGTGCGGGCGGGGCTGTGCTGGCGGGGCTGTGTGGGCGGGGCTGTGCGGGCGGGGCTGTGTGGGCGGGGCTGTGCGGCGGGGCTGTGCGGGCGGGGCTGTGCGGGCGGGGCTGTGCGGGCGGGAGCTGTGCGAGCGGGGTTGTGTGGGCGGGGGCTGTGTGGGCGGGGCTTTGCTGCCGGGGCTGTGCTGGCGGGGCTGTGTGGGCGGGGGCTGTGTGGGCGGGGCTGTGCGGGCGGGGCTGTGAGGGCGGGGCTGTGCGGGCGGGGGCTGTGCTGGCGTGCCTGTGCGTGTCTACCCGTCTGTCTGTATTTTCCTCAATCGTGTTATTAATCTTTCGTGAGCTTTCGATGCTGCTTGTAAGAGCGTTGAGTTTTTATGCGTGTTCCTCCCTTTACAATTAGATCATGTTTTACAGCAATATTATATGAATGAACAGACAAATAACCACACAAAAGCTACGATAAATCATCTAAAAATATTATAACTAAGCTGTATTTCATGACCATTTTCTATTACATCATTATGTCTGCATTCTCCTTTATTGTTACGTTAAGCTTCCTGCCGTTTGTAGAAATAATTGTTGTTGTATTTTATCTAACCTTGACCTTCTTGCATAAACTGGTGACGATAGTAACTGTTACGATAATTATTTTTTTTTTTAGAAAACAGGGCTTCAAGGCGCCTTCCTCTGGGAGAGTTAGTCCTGGAGCTCCGAACATATTATCTTGGATATAATCGTGGAAAATAACAATATTAGGCTAAATAAGGTAATAATAATAATAATAATAATAATAATAATAATAATAATAATAATAATAGTAATAATAATAATAACAATAATAATTACTACGAAAACAATAATAATGATAATAGTAATGATAATGATAACAATAACAATAACGATAACACGAACACAAATAATAATAAAAAGAACAACAACAATAATAATCATCATCATTATCATCATCATCATAATAATAATAATAACAATAATAATAACAATAATAATAACAATAATAATAACAATAACAATAATAACAATAACAATAACAATTATAACAATAATAATAATAATGATGATAATGATAATAATAATAATAATAATAATAATAATAATAATAATAATAATAATAATAATAATAGTAACAACAACAACAACAATAATAATAGTAAAAATAGTAAAAATAATAACAACAACAATAATCCTAATAATAGCGATACCAATAAAGCTAACAAGTGTGGAGCCTCGGCAGCCGCCCAGCGCACCTGCCACGGGCGCCCGCGAGCAAGCGCCGGGCCCGTGAGCTCGCGAAACTAAGTGGCGTGTCCAAAGCTGATCCAAATATTTCTCAAGCTTGACAAATAGCCTCGAGGAACTGCACTAAGAGACGCATAAAAAGAGACACCGAGGCTATTTCTCATGGCGGGCCCTCCCCTTCCTGCCGCCGGGGCACTGATCCTCTTACTTTTTCCTTTCTCTCTTCTCTTCTCTTTCTCTT
>NC_051424.1:4626297-4633797 GCF_015228065.2 Penaeus monodon | reverse complement strand
TCCTGGTCGTGTACCAGTGCCCCTCCCTCATCCCCCTCTCGTCATGTGCCAGTGCCCTTCCCCCTCCCTCTCGTCATGTGCCAGTGCCCCTCCCTCTCCCCCCTCTCGCCATGTGCCTCCTCCCCCGCCTCCCCTCGTCGTGTGCCCTCTCCTCCATATCCCGAATTTCCCCTCGGCGTTCGGGCCCGCTTTTACGAGTCCCTCTGAAGGCCAGTCCATGCAACATTAACAGCAGGAGACACAGGCGAGGCTTTTACTATGGCTGGGCCGCGATGTGCCTTTTGTTTGCAGCGCAGTCTCGCCCTTCGCTCCAGACTCTTTCGGTTTCGCTCCCTCTCATTCTCTCGTCTCCGATACTCTCGTTCTGTGCCCTCCGCTTCCCTCTCTCTTCCTCTTTCAACCTCTCCTTCTCTCCTTTCCTATGCCTCCTCCCTTTCCTCGTTTCTGACTCTCCCTCTATTTTTTTTTTTAAACAATTTTCCTCTCTTCCTCTTTTACCTATCTCCTTCTCTCCTCCTCTTTATGCTTCCATCTCTCTCTCACCCACTCACTCACTCACTTTCTGTCTCTAACTCACTCACTCACTTTTCTTACTCACTCAGTCACTCTATCTCTCACTCTGTCACTCTATCTCTCACTGTCATTCTATCTGTCACTGTCGCTCTATCTGTCACTCTATCTCTGTCACTCTCTCTCTCTCTCTCTCTCTCTCTCTCTCTCTCTCTCTCTCTCCTCTCTCTTACACACACACACACACACACACACACACACACACACACACACACACACACACACACACACACACACACACACACACACTCACTCGCTACGCCTCCGACTCGCCTTCCCTTTTCTGCCTCTCTCTCTGAATTCCTCCCCCCCCCCCCACCCTCTTGCGTGTAGCTTGCATGTTAATGATGTTGGAGAGTCCCTATGTTTTAGTGGAATTGTCTGTTATGTTAGTCTGTCTGTCTGTCTGTCTTTCCCTGCATAGGCAGAAGACACTCTGTTAATTAGTTAATTATATATATGCATCCATCTGCAAATATGAATGATAAAGAGGAACGAATATGTACGAGAAATGAAAAAAGAGTGGGAAATGAGAAATAAAGTACGAGTGAGTGAGTGAGTGAGTGAGTGGGTGGGTGGTTGGGTGGGTGGTTGGGTGGGTGGGTGGGTGGGTGGGTGGGTGGGTGGGTGGGTGGGTGAGTTATTAGGTAAGTAGGTGAGTAAGTGGGTAAGTGGATGGGAGAGTAAGTGGGTGAGTGAATCAGTAAGTGAGTGGATAAATAAATTAATGAATGAACGAGTGAGAGAGCGAATGAGTGAGAAAGAAGTGATAGAAGGGAGCGAGAATGAGAGAGAGAGAGAGAGAGAGAGAGAGAGAGAGAGAGAGAGAGAGAGAGAGAGAGAGAGAGAGAGAGAGAGGGAGAGAGCGAAAATGAGAGAGAGAGAGAGAGATAAAGAGAGTAAGAAATGGGAAGGCAAGGAACACACAACCAACATCAATATTTACTGTATAATCCAATTCCACCGCGCGCTCTATAAAAAGGAAAACAAAGTCACCACGCAGGAAATTATCTCAAAATGGAAACCGCGGAGCCTTAAACATTACAGCTCAAAGAAGCTAAAAAAAAAAAAATCCGAAGAAAAAAAAATCAGATCACCTCCCGCCCCCAAACAAATAAACGAACTAAATAACAACAACAACAAAAAAACAATAATAATAAATCGAACAAAAACAAAAATACACCGAATCCCCGACGCGACTCCATGTCTTTCCCTCCGACTTGCACAAACGAGTCGACTTTGAATCTGGCGGAATCATCACCACACGCGGGGCCGGGGCAAGCGGAGTGGCTCGCCGGCAGAGGATTCGAAATTAGGCCAATCTCGGAGGGTAATTTGCGTAAATCGACAACATTTCACGGCTGGGCGACATCGACACTTCGGGCCGTCGCGGAAATGAAGAATTTTTTTTGAGGGGGATGGGAGTTTTTTTTTTTTCTAGGGGGGGAGGGAGGGAGGGAGGGAGAGAAGGAGTACAGGAAGACGATAATAATACAGATAGACACGCGCGACGCCCGAGTGACCTTATTAAGTCGAGTGAAAGGCGTTAGGCATAAGGTTTCCATATAACAGACTCTCTACAAAATCTTATGAAGTAGTAATGTAGGCCTAGCGCTTCTGCCTTTATTGCTCTCATTCTCACTATTCTCCCTTTCTCTTTCTCGGTCTCTTGGTCTTTCTCGTTCTTTTATCTCTCTCTCTCTCTCTCTCTCTCTCTCTCTCTCTCTCTCTCTCTCTCCTCTCTCTCTCTCTCTCTCTCTCTCTCTCTCTCTCTCTCTCTCTCTCCTCTTTCTCTTTCTCTCTGTACTCTGTCTTTCTTCTCTGTGTTTGTGTTTGTTTGTTTTCTAGAGAGAGAGAGAGAGAAGAGAGAGAGAAGAGAGAGAGAGAGAGAGAGAGAGAGAGAGAGAGAGAGAGAGAGAGAGAGAGAGAGAGAGAGAGAGAGAGAGAGAGAGAGAGAGAGAGAGAGAGAGAGAGAGAGAGAGAGAGAGAGAGAGAGAGAGAGAGAGAGAGAGAGAGAGAGAGAGAGAGAGAGAGAGAGAGAGATCGCTATGTGCAAAAGAGACACAGAGCAGGAGGGGGAAGGAGGAAAATCAAAATACAAAGAACACAGAAAGAGAAGAAGAAAAAAACAGACAAAAAAAAGGAAAAAGAAAAAAAAGAGAATAAACTGGAAGGAAGAAGGAGAGAGAAAAACAAAGGAGAAAACGAAGTCTAAAGTGCGTTCCTTGGTTTTGGAGAAACTGTGCATATATAGTAGAGTGGGATGAATAAACAATTTAACTACTACAATATACACCGTGCAATGAATAATAATTGCTTCCGAAGATTACTTTCCAGCTGCCATTAGAAAAAAGAAAGTACAGGGAAAGGTCGGAACAACAACTGGCATTCACCACACTTTCGACGTATGACAAATTTAAAACAACGTAACAAGACTATGATATGAGCTACTTTAAGAGTCTACGCTTTAGAACACTTTCTTTTGTTTATTCATTCAATAAATATATCACGTCCTTCCACTGTTCTTTGGTGAAAGAGTAAATAAACAGCTTCCCATGTGAACTGCTGCTGGAAAATGCGCTGTGATCTCGCCCTGTTTCGAGCGCACAATACGGCGAACCGTTCACTACGAGAGCGAACGGAATTGAAACATATTTCAAATGCGCCATAAAGTCACTCTACACAGCAGCACAGATATATTGCATTCAATGTAAGTGTGCGTTATATATAACCTGAGTACATTTCGCTGTACTGCAACGACTGGGTATATCACGGATTCAGGGGAATGCCAAATATTCAAAATACAGAACACACGCAACGGGACGGTATGAAGCGGGCATAGCTGCGAGGTGCAAGGTAACATGATAACGAATATGAAGAGCAACATATAGAGACTACGAAGCCCAACATGAGTGAGTGCTGCAAGATAACACGGAAACAAACATAAAAGGAAGTATATCCGGAGTGTAACGTAGTGACAAATACAACGATAAATATAACAGCAGGGTATAATAAAATGACAATTACAAAGCCCAACATAGTACAGAGATATAACGTAACGAAAGACTGCTGCAGGGTACGAACGATGATGCCCGAATTAGCAGGGAAACATAACATAACATAACAAAAGGTATGACTACGAAGCCCAACACAGTGCAAATGTTAAACACAGTGACACTGACATAGCAGTCAGGCCCAACATAGTACACAGCATGGCGTCAATCACCTGCTCCCAATGCACACCTAAATGGCTATGTCGAGTAACGGGCAGTGGTGAGTGTTATGTGCATCACGCAATCACATTAAATCAACCTCATTGGGGAGCCGTGAGCCACATATCACGCCCATGGGACACTCGCATTAACGTCATGAAATAACAATAGTAGCCAGTGACCCTCGTTGCCATGGCGACCGGTAGCCTTTGGTGATGACTTACACATCCTGGACTTAACGAAGCGGAAACCACTACAACAACTGCGGCGGCGGCACACACACACACACGTGTGCGTGTGCGTGCGTGCGTGCGCGTGTGTGTGTGTGTGTGTGTGTGTGTGTGTGTGTGTGTGTGTGTGTGTGTGTGTGTGTGTGTGTGTATGTTTGTGTGTGTGCATGTTTGTGTATATGTATGTTTGTGTATATGTTTGTATATATCTATATATATATATATATATATATATATAAAATATATATATATATATATAATATATATATATACATATATGTAAATATATGTATGTTTGTATATATATATATATAATTATATATATATTATATATATATATATATATATATATATATATATATATATGCGTGTGTGTTGTGTTTGTATGTGTATGTGTATGTATGTATGTATGTGTATGTGTATGTGTATGTGTTGTGGGGTGTGTGTGTGTGTGTGTGTGTGTTGTGTGTGTGTGTGTGGTGTGTGTGTGTGTGTGTGTGTGTGTGTGTGGTGTGTACACACACACACATATATATATATATATATATATATATATATATATATATATATATATACATATATATATATATATATATTATATATATAATATATATATATATATATAATATATACACACATATATATACATATATATAACATATATATACATATATAACATATATATATATATATATACATATATATATACATATATATATAATACATCATATATACATCATATATACATATATATACATATATATACACATATAACATATATATACACAATATATATATATATTATATATATATATATATATATATATATATATATATATATATATAGATGTATATGTCTATACACACACCTTCACAAGCCCCGACCTCAGACAGCCATAAAACCTTGGGCGGAAAATGGAATGAAGTGTTCCCCTCCGGCCCGCAACCAGGAACTTCCCCAAACTTCTTTCATCGAGTCTGAACGATTTTATGATTCTCTTTCGACCAACGCCAACTTCGGCAACAGAGGGATACTTCATATTTTCTAAGTAAACTATAAGAGGTAATGATATATCTCCGTCTCAAAAATACTACGAGTTTCATTTTGGGAAATAAAGTTACATAAGTAAATCGGAAGAAACAATGAAGTAAACACTCGCAGCGGAGAAACGTCCGAATCATGCACCTATCATGCACACGTACAATCGCACTGCTCTTGTCAAAATGCGTAACGGATTATTTGTTAGGCTCTCTGTTTACTTATCTGTCTTCGTTCTGTCTACCATTTTCATCTGCCTGTCAGCTTGAGGCTACGTGGGCACCCCTTCACTCACTCCGTCACTCACTCTCGATCACTCACTCTCTCGATCACTCACTCTCTCGATCACTCACTCACTCTCTCGACCACTCACTCACTCTCTCGACCACTCACTCACTCTCTCGATCACTCACTCACTCTCTCGATCACTCACTCACTCTCTCGATCACTCACACACTCTCTCGATCACTCACTCACTCTCTCGATCACTCACTCACTCTCTCGATCACTCACTCACTCTCTCGATCACTCACTCACTCTCTCGATAACTCACTCTCTCGACCACTCACTCTCTCGATCACTCACTCACTCTCTCGATCACTCACTCAATTCACCAACTCATCCACCCATCCACCCAATCACTCACTCACTAATCCATTCACTCTCACTTGCTCAAGTCACCCATACACTCACCCACCCACCCATCCTCAATCCCCCCCCCCCCTTCGTCCCTCTCGGCGCAAAATGAACAGTCGCCCCATCGGGGGGGGGGGGGGAGGAAAAAGGAAGCGCCAGGAAAACGAGACAGCGCAACTTCCGCCCAACAGAGCTCTCCGTTGCCAATTCCCGTCCTGTTATTGGCTCTACTTCAGCGGAGGAGCAAAACGCCTTTATAACTCCGAGGAGGCCAAAAGGCAATAATATGCCAACATAAACAAGGCGGACTTAATCAACGTCTCACTCCCTCCACCCCGGAAGGAGGGAGGAGGGGGGAGGGAGGGGGAGGAGGGGGAAGGAGGAGAGAGGAGGGAAGGGGACGGGTGAAGGGGGGGGGGAGGGGGAGGGAGGGGGAGAGAGAGAGAGAGGGAAAGAGAAAGAGAGAGAGAGAGAGAGAGAGAAGTGTTATATAAGAGAGAGAGGAGAGAGAGAGACAGAGAGAGAGAGAGAGAGAGAGAGAGAGAGAGAGAGAGAGAGAGAGAGAGAGATTTCCAATATGTGCAACAGAAATATACGAGTAGAGAGTAGCGCATTCTGCTGCTAGATGTCGGCCAATATCTTCAGCGAAAGAATTTACTTAATATTCGAAATATCTCCGAGGGGGCATGATTAAATATAATACACAACTTGAGCTGATCATAAACATCCAAAAACTGCAACATGATTAAATCATAAATTTCATATCCAGAGGGCAAACAACATATTTTCTATACGCGAAAAAACGCTCGAACGTCCGAAATACTTACGATTTACTGAAAAAAAAAACGAAAATATCATATTCAAATTTCATTGTGAACTTTCAATAAGGCTTTTCTTAATATAACGTTATTCATTTTTAATACGAGACTCACTGGTTAATATCTGAGAGGCCGTAATGAGGATTTCAAATACCGTTAAAATGAAAACAAAAATGAAATATGAACAGTGAATCTGTTGAGAGGTATTTTAAATACTTTAATATCAAGGTTATGTATATATATTTTTTTTTTTGCAGGATGAATTCTGGGATAACCGGAATCCGTTAAAATGAATACGTGCGTATATATGTAAACGAGTAAATATATCCCAAAAATTTACACATGAAAAAAGACGCCTTCATTATTTCCTGCAATAACGCGGAACAATTTTATAACATCCGATAAAGAAGAGTTTAATTCAGTGTACAAGTAATTACATCCCGACTCGCCCACCATTATTAAATGAAGAAAATTATGTAATAAAGAACAGCGGATCTGTTCTATAATGACGCGCGGTCGGGCTCGGAAAATCGAGCTCTGATCATGGGCGCTGCGACGGAGCGTGGGCGGAGGCTGCTGGAGGGGCGTCGCGGGGATGGGATACGCTGGCGACGATGCTCGGACGCTGCGTGCGAAAATGCAGCAGGAGCAGCACTAATGGCCATGTTTGAGACGAGGAAGTAGGAAATTCATGGCTTATGACGAACAGCATTTCGCGAAGATATCAAAAATAAATAAATAAATAAATAAATATATATATATACATATATATATAAATAAATAAATAAATAAAAAGTAAAAAAATAAATAAATAAAAATAAATAAACGAAATAATTACCATACCTCAAGTTCCCGGCGAGATAGTGAGATGTGGCGCCCCCGGCCCGCAGACTTTCCCCGGTGGAGGCAGGAGGGAAATTTCGATTGTTTACCTGAGCCCCATTCAAAAGGAGGCAGCAGCGCAGCGGTCAGAAGAAGCGCCAGAGGAACCAGGG
>NC_051424.1:4613797-4621297 GCF_015228065.2 Penaeus monodon | reverse complement strand
CCCTCCCTCTCTCCCCTCCAGCGACCACCCTCCCTTCCTCTCTTCACTTCACTCCTTTCCCCTTTCTCTCTCTCCCCTCCAGCTACCTCTCTCCTTCCGGCTCCGCCACCCTCCCTCCCTCCTTCCCTCCGGCTAACTCCCTCCCCCCCTTCCCTCCCTCCTCTCACGCCTTGTTCCTATTCCCTAAGGAGAAGAACTAACCTGATAAAGCTCCCGACGAGAACGGGGTCGGGGGGGGGGGGGGTCAAAGGCACGGAGGACGGCTGCATCGAGACCCTCACCCTCACGCTCTGTCTGTTAGTGTACCTCCCTTTCCCTTTCCCTTTCCCTCTCCCTCTCCCTCTCCCTTTCCCTCTCCCTCTCCCTCCTCCTTTCCCTCTCTTTCTTCCTCTTCCTCTTCGCTCCCCCTCATCCTCTTCCCTTCCCTCTTCCTCTCCCTCCCCCTCTCTAGATAAAGAAAGATCCACGATTCTCTTCCGCCTGACCTTTGACCTCCTCAGCCCTCCCAGCCCCCTTTACGCCGAGTGATTCTGTCAAAGCCGATATTTATGGTCAAGTCTTGACCGCACTGTACATATCGTCAGCGAAGCCTCTTTTCTTCAAATCGGAACACGGTTGAAATAGCGCCACTCCAGCGCTCGAAATATCGGCAGTTATTTCCACCGGAGATTTCACTTTTACTCTTTATGACACGTGACTGTCGACAACCGAGAATGGCTTTCGCCGAAGATGAAATGTTTTCATTGTCTTCCTTCTATTTTCCAAGTCTTGATCCCGATTTTTTTCTTTCCCCTCTCTCTCTCTCTCTCTCTCTCTCTCTCTCTCTCTCTCTCTCTCTCTCTCTCTCTCTCTCTCTCTCTCTCTCTCTCTCTCGTTTCTCCCTCAACTTCGGAAACTCTGCCTCGGAATTTTTCTTTCTCTTCCCCTTCTTTCCGCCTCCGTCTCGCAGCTCACGCGTCTCGGGCATCGCGGAAGGGAGCGTCTCCGGCGGGTGCGTCCCGGTCTCACGGAAGCGCGGCGAAGTCACGATTCGCGACTCAATAAGGGTCAGTTTCCCTCGGCGACCGGTCATCCGCTGCTGATTTGCGGAGATGACTTGCTGGAGTTCAGTCAGTCAGTCAGTCAAGTCACAAGGGGATCGGGTTATGGGAAGTCATCTTGCTCGATGATGTGGCGTCACTTTCACTGCGAAGCGATTCTATTGCACACCGCTCGAGTGTGCAACATGCGAGCGAAGACTGAACCTTCTTATTTAGTTCAATAAAGATGCAAGCGGACGTGGGACGGTGCGCACGTTCATTACTGTTCAGATAATGCTGTTCTGAAACACGTACTACTTTCTCTTTATATGTCTTCTCTCCCCCGCTCTCTCTGCACCAACAATATACAAACATAAATGCAAACACAAACACACACATACAAATATAAACACACACATACACATACAAACACAAACACACACACATACACATACAAATACAAACAAACAAACAAACAACACACACACACACACACACACACACACACACACACACAACACACACACACAGAACAGCAGCAGCAGCAGCAACAAAACCTACACGCGCACACAAGCGCTCAACTTGTACTAAACCTGCAATGGAGGTGCAGAGGGACACGCAGACAATCGGGTTACAATCTTTTTACAATCCCATTTTGCATTCGTGTGCCGCATTAGGGGAGTTTGCCTGCCTTCTCCTGACGCTCCGGTGTTGATGCTGACAAGTGCTGACGCTGCTGACGCTCCCAGCCCCTGACGCTGATCAAGTCGTTGCTGACAAAGGGCTTTGTTATGCTGCACTGCCTGCAAGACTTGTCGACTGATGGTTGTGTGGCGCTGACTCTGTGGTTGACACTCTTTCCCTTATATGGATATTCTGTACGTGCCTATCCACTCGACTTTGTTTGTTTTTATCGTGTTATCTTTTTATCCTGACTTTACGTTTGGACGTTGTTATAAAGGCTACACCGATATCGCGTTACATACACTGCTATGCGGATACTGTTATGCTGTTGTTTGAAAAAAAGGAAAAATATCGCCTGTTTGAGGAGCTGGTGTGTGGCGCCAGTATGGATTCTGCCATCAATATTAAGTAAAACTGTTAACATATCTCTGTTCATTAAAGGGGTAATCTTCCTTTCCCTTATTCTCTTCCTATCATAATCCCTTCCTCTCCTTCCTTGTCCCTTCTCCCTTAACCGTCCCTCATCCTTAATTCCCTCTTTCTTTCCCTTCGCGCTCTCCAAATCTCCCTCTTCTCTTGAAGCCTCTTACCCCATCACCCTTCGCCCACTCCCCCTCCTCCTCAAACCCCTCCCCTTCTACCCCTCCTCCAACAAGCCCCTTCGCCCTCCTCCATTTCCCCTTTCCCTTCAGCCCTCTCTCCCTCCCCTCCCCTCCCCTCCTTTCCCCCTCCCTCATCTTCACCACCTCTCCCTCCCCTACGGCCCCCGGTCCCCCACTCTCCTCCCTGAGAGTCGCGCCAGGTTAGTAATTATGCTGGAAGTGGTAATAATTGTCGCCCCGTAAATTAACGATAATAAGGTGTTTACTTGGACAAAGGTAAGGCATTGTGTTGGCCGTAATTTCGACCTGGAATTGCTATCCTCCTGACGCCACAAGAAATGACTGGGAAGGGGATCATTTTTTTCAACCTCGCGTCCCAACATAAAAGAGAGAGCACGAACTTTGTACTTTGTTTCCAAACGTGTAAAGAAAAGAAAGGAAAAGAAAAAAGAAAAAGGAAAACCGTGGAAAGAAGTGGAGAGGAATTTTGATTTGGGGAAAAAAAAAAACGCAAATGTGATTAAGTCCCTTTGTTCGATGTCTTTACAGTTAGAAAAGAAAATCCGTTTAAAAAAAAATCAACTTAATACCTTTTTTGTAAAGACACTTCTCTTTCTTCAATTCGCTTCACACTTTAGCGGCAGAAGGCAGGAAAATGCACAAGCAAGGCTGATGATATTACGAATGACAGAAAAGGTGTCGGCAGCTGAAAAATTCACGCGCAGCGAAACAGATTTTCATATGTATGAGGACAATTAGGATTTCAAATGAGGTTCCTTGAAGATTCGAGAGTACAAAACTAGCTGCTAAGACGGACTTGCACGTGCAGTGGGACACGCCCTTCTTCCTTCCTTCGAGTTGATTCGGTTAAGAGGACGCCTTCCCGTGCGCACGCCTTGTACTTAACCTGTATTTCTCCTTGGGTTGCACAAACGATACTTCCCCGCCACGGACAAGAGCCGACGAGAAAAAAAAAAAAAAAAAAAACACGCTTAACGTGCTATCTCGTACGTGCATCGGCTGCCCGTGAACTCTCGTAACGTGCGTGCAACCTCTGGCCTTTTCCCGTGCACGGAGGACGCGGAGTTATACTGGTAGCCAGCCCTGAGGATATTCCCAAACCAAATTTACATTGTGAACAAGACTTCCACTTTTGGAGTCCGACGCTAAGCAGGAGCGAGAGACAAAGAAATACGAAAAGGCTACGAGGTTCACAATCGTAAAAGAAAAAAAAATCAGGAGACAACGAATATTGGATGGAGTCGCAAATTAAAGAAAGAAGGAGGAAGAGGAGCATAGTAATAATAATCATCATTAATGGTTATTGAATAATTCCAAAACTCGTCCCCCAAGAAAAAGAAACAAAATAGAAAAAAAATAATACTCCTTCCCGTAAATAAATAATAAGAAAGATGAGAGTATGAAGAGAACTTCAGATAGTAACAGCCCCGTGAAAACCCACTCACGTTCTCTCTACGAAGAGAATAAAATTTTACGCGAGATATAACTCGGTATTTAGGGACATGGCAGCGTCGCGGGGAAGGACCCTCGCTGTCTTGGTAACACTGCGCGCCCTGGGCCCCGGCCTCGGCTATACCTTTTTCTTCATATTACTTTGCTTACTCTTCTTTCCGATATTCGACAAAAACTCTTCTTTCTTGCCTGTATTTTATCGCCTGTGCTCCAGTGACGCTGATTTTTTTTACTGCATTTCTCACCGTTAATTCCGATTTTATTGTTTACCCTTCCTTCGCATTCGAACTCGCTCACGAACTTTTTTCTTTCTTTCGTTCGGATTCGATACCGTCGATTTCCTCTCTCTATTTCAACGGCGGAATATCCACGCCGCTCCCTCCCGTCTGCCAGCGGCTATCGGTGTCTCCGACAGCTGCCAATCACCGGCAGCCGCATCCGAATCGATTAATTAGTCAAGCATGGATTCATATGACTGCGTGTGTTATTCCGAACGCAATATCGCCAACGACCATATGCTATTATTCCAGCTCGCAACAGGCAATTATCCGTCATTTCAATAAACAACATTTCTATCCGGATTATTTCGTCGTCGGACCCGCAACCATTAACGCTGCAAGATTCACGCTGATATTTCCGCATTATACAGCAACAAGCACACGGACGTTCGTAACAATTATGTTTGATTACGGCGATATTCAGGTGGGGTGTTGCCGCCGCCGGTCCGCGGGGACGACAAACCGCTCGACACAGACCGACAATGCGCGCCGCGACAGGGTGATAACGCACGAACACAATGCACGAGAGGCACCGAGAGGAAAGGAGAGGAAAGGAGAGGAAAGGAGAGGAAAGGAGAGGAAGGGAGAGGAAGGGAGAGGCAGGGAGAGGAAGAAAGAGAGTATAAAGAGAGGGAGGGGGGGAGGGAGGGAGGGAGGGAGGGAGGGAGGGAGGGAGGGAGAGGAGGGAGGGAGGGAGGGAGGGAGGGAGGGGAGAGAGAGAGAAGAGAGAGAGAGAGAGAGAGAGAGAGAGAAGAGAGAGAGAGAGAAGGAGGGGGGGGAGAGGAAGGGAGGGAGCCAAGAGCAGGGCGAGGCAGAGGAAAAGGGAGAGGGAATGGAAGAGAGACAGGTGAAGAAGGAAAAGGAGGAAGGTGAGGTAGAGATAAAGGGAGAGGGAGAGATAGACGTTAGTTAGTTTAGAGCCAAGTCCTGATAGATATAGATAGATAGATAGATAGAGAGAGAGAGAGAGAGAGAGAGAGAGAGAGAGAGAGAGAGAGAGAGAGAGAGAAAGAGAGAGAAAGACAGAAAGAGAAAGGCAGAAAGAGAGAAAGAGAGAGCAAGAGAAGTTAGTTGAGAGCCATATCCTCTGCGCTCTCTCCTCTCTCCCTCCCCGCCCCCCCGCCCCCGCTCGCCTCAGCAACGCCGCTGCACCGCAATGAGCGAAAGGGGAGAGCTTCGGGGGGTCGCCCGGGGACGCTCCCCCGCTCGGGTAGCAAGCCGCGACGGGAGTGAGGAAAGGAGGGGAGAGGTTCGGGGAGTCAAGAGAGCGCGAGGGAGCGAGCAGATTTAAGGCCTCATAGCGGTCGAGAGGGGTGACAGGGCCAACAACAAGAAGATGCAAATTCCTGTCAGTACTAACAGGTGCTCCCAGGCGGGAGAAGGAAAGGGAGAGGAGAAGAGAGAAGAGAGGGAGGGGGGGAGAAAGGAGAGGGGAGGGGGAGGGAGAAAGGAGAGGGGAGGGGGAGGAGGAGAGAAAGAGAGGGGAGGGGAGGGGGAGGGGAGGGGGAGAAGGAAAGGAGAGAGAAGGAGAGAAGAGAGGGGAAGAGAGGGGAGAGGGAGAAGGAGAAGAGATGGGATGGGGGAGAAGGAAGGGGGAGAAAGAGAGGGGAGGGCGAAGAGGGGGAAGAGAGGGATGGGGGAGGAGAAGGAGAGGAGGAGGAGGAGAGAGGAGGAGGAGGAAATGGGGAGGAGAAGGGAGGGGGAGGAGTGGGGAGGAGGAGGAGAAGGAGAAGGGAGGAGGAAACAAGAGAGGGGAGGGGAAAGGACTGCACTGTCGCAGCCGCTCCCCCAGCCGCTCCCCTAGCCGCTGCGGAATCGTCCGGCCGGTTTTGTGATTGGCACCGATGCCAGCGCGTCGCACCAGGTAGGCACTGATAACAGCAAAATCAACCGTGAAGCCGTGACGCCCTCTCCACCTAGCGCTAAGTGGCACGACTGCACTGAGCCGCCAATTGCAGGAACAAAGCTGCTCTCGGTGGCAACAAGGATGGCACTCATACTGCTTTTTTCTTCTTTTTCTTTTTTTTTTCAAGCCTACCAGACAGCACCAACGTATGTCTTCTCGTCGCTGGTCTGACAGACATGACATTTCCCGATTACGGCGCATTCCGCTGCAGGGTGACAACACCTTCAGCCCGATGTCAAAACAAAACTCCAAATGTCATGAATAGCATGACAGGCAGTCCCAGCCGTCCGGGTTAGGCAGCAGCTGATACGTGATGTATTGTGACATGATTGCCTTGCGAGATATACATAGCATGACAACCTATATTCGAGACGGTAAATCAAGCATGTAATACAGCCGGGAAAATGACGAAAAAATACATGGAAATTAGGGATCGTTGTCTCAACACAGAACGTCTCTGCATCGACATTTTTTCGGCCATCACGCCAACATTCCGGCCGGCACGCCAGCATTTGAGGCCATTGCCTACGAAAAAGGAGAGAAGGAAATAGACCATTAAATCAACATGGGAGCCTATCTCACGCACTCGTCCTCCTGCTCCTCCTGGGTTCTTCCTCTTCGTCATCTTCTTCTTCTTCTTCTACTACTACTCCTGGTCCCCCTTCTGGTCTTACTTCTGGTCCTCCTCCTTGTCCTCCTTCACCTCCACCTCCTCCCTCTCTCCTTCCTTCCCTCCCTCCCTCCTTCCCTCCCTCCCTCCTTCCTTCCCTCCCTCCCCCTTCCCTCCTCCACCTCCACCACAGAATGATACGACGACGCTCATGAATAACCGAACTCCACACACTCCGCATCGGTAGAAATCGCGGAACTCGTCTCGCCTATAGCGCCGCACTACAGCTAGTGACTTCCTTTACAACACCTTGGCATTTCCTATGCTACCGGTAACTAGACATTGACATGCCTTATAGTGCCAGTCCTGACACTTTGATATTCGTTAAATGCCAATCGCGAGACCTTCACACTAGGCCGGTGATTCCCAAAGCGTGTGCCGCCATTAACCATTGTGTTGCGCGAGAATTTGGGTGAGACATATTTGTGCACATAATGTTATGTATAAGGGGGGAGATGGAGGGGGAGAGAGCGAGCGAGCAGGGCGTGGAATTGACAAGTCTAATATATATATATATATATATATATATATATATATATATATATATATATATATATATATATATATATATATATATATTTTTTTTTGTGTGTGGTTGTGTGTGTGTGTGTGTGTGTGTGTGTGTGTGTGTGTGTGTGTGTGTGTGTGGGGATGTGTGTGGGTATGTTGTGTGTGTGTGATGTATGGTATGTATGTATGTAGTATTTTATATATAGATATATATATATATATGTATCTATATATATGTACAATTATATGTATATATGTGTATATATGGATGTAGGTGTATATATATAAGTATACATATGTATATCTATGTATAAATGTGTATATAAATATGTATATGTATGTATGTATGTATGTATGT
>NC_051424.1:4593797-4603797 GCF_015228065.2 Penaeus monodon | reverse complement strand
GCGGAGATAACAGGGAAAGGAAGGAGGGAAGGAGGGGGAGGAAGGGGGAATGAAGGGGGGGAGGAAGGAGGGAAGGAGAAAAAACTAGAGCGAGAGAGAGATGGGCGGAAGAAGAGGGACGTAAATAGAGAAAAAAAAAACGCTTATGCAATTTTCGTCTGTATGCTTGTCTCTCTCTCTCTCTCTCTCCCTCTCTTCCTTTCTCCCTCTCTTCCTTTCTCCCTCTTTTCCTTTCTCCCTCTTTTCCTTTCACCCTCTCTTCCTTTCTCCATCTCTTCCCTTTCTCCATCTCTCCCTTTCTCCCTCTCTCCCTCCCTCTCCCCCTCTCTCTCTCCCTCCCTCCCTCCTTCCTCTCTCCCTCCCTCTCATCCCTCTCCCTCCCTCTCTCGCCTTTCCCTCCCCCTCCCTCCCTCCCACCTTCTGCAGATTAAATTCCGCAAACATATTCCAAGCGCTTTACATGACGTAACTTAAATGGCAGAAGTTTCCACTGAACCTATTGCAAAGTTTTATGTATAAATAGAAAAAAAAAATCCCAGTCACTCTGAAGAGGTCTCATTTAAATCAGTTTAAGGAAGTATCTGCCTTGTGTTTCCTCCCTTTTACAGGGGCGCTGCAAAGATATTGGAGGTGCGTATGATATATTATACATATATATATATATATATATATATATATATATATATATATATATATATATATATTTGCGTATAATTTACTTCTTCCTTCTCATTACAATAATGTTTTTATTTAATTATTTCTGTCATAAGGGTGGTGGTGGTGGGTGTGGTGGTGTGGTGGTGGTGGTGGGTGGTGGGGTGGTGGTTGGGTGTGTGGTGGTGTGGGTGGTGGTGGTTGGTGTGGGTGGTGGTGGTGGTGTGTTGGTGTGGTGGTGGTGGTGTGGTGTGGGTGGTGGTGGTGGTTGTGTGGTGTGGTGGTGGTGGTTTGGTGGTGGTTGTGGTGGTGTGGTGGTGGTGGTGTGGTGGTGGTGTGGGGGGTGGTGGTGGTGGTGTGGTGGTGTGTGGGTGTGGTGGTGTGGTGGTGTGGTGGTGGTGTGGTGGTGGTGGGGGTGGGGTGGTGTGGTGGTGGGTGGTGGTGGGTGGTGGGTGTGGTGGTGGTGTTGTGGGTGGTGGGTGGTGGTGTGGTTGGTGGTGGTGGTGGTGGTGTGGTGGTGTTGGTGGTGTGGTGGTGGTGGTGGTGGGGTGGTGGTGGTGGTGTGGTGGTGGTGTGGTGTGGTGGTGGTGGTGGTGTGGTGGTGGTGGTGGTGGTGTGGTGGTGGTGTTGGTGGTGGTGGTGGTGGTGGTGGTGGTGTGGTGGTGGGTGGTGGTGGTGGTGGCGGTGGTGGTGGTGGGGTGTGTGGTGGTGGTGGTGGCGGTGGTGGTGGTGGTGGTGTGGTGTGGTGGTGTGGTGGTGGTGGTGGGTGGCGTGGTGGTGGTGTGGGCGGTGGTGGTGTGTGGTGTGGTGGTGATGGTGGTGGTGGTTGTGGTGGTGTGGTGGTGGCGGTGTGGTGTGGTGTGGTGGTGGTGGTGGTGTGGTGGTGGTGGTGGTTGGTGTGGCGGTGGTGGTGGTGGCGTGGTGGTGGTGGTGGTGGTGGTGGTGGTGTGGTGGTGGTGGTGGTGGTGTGGTGTTGTGTGGTGGCGGTGGTGGTGGTGTGGTGGGTGGTTGTGGTGGTGGGGTGGTGTGGTGTGGTGGTGTGGTGGTGGTGTGCGGTGGGTGGTGGTGGCTGGTGGTGTGGTGTGGTGGTGGTGTGGTGGGTGGTGGTGGTGTGGTGTGGTGGTGGGGGTGGTGGTGTTGGGGGTGGTGGTGGGGTTGGCAGTGGTGGTGGTGGTGTGGGTGGTGGTTTTGGTGGTGGTGGTGTGGTGGTGTGGTGTGGTGGCGGTGGTGCGGTGGTGGGGTGGTGTGGTGGTGGTTAGTGGTGGTGGCGGTGGTGGATGGTGGGTGGGGGTGGTGCATGTGGTGGCGGTGGTGGTTGGTTGGTGGTGGCGCTGGTGGGTGGTGGTGTGGTGGGGTGTGGTGGTGGTGGTGGTGGTGTGGTGGCGGTGGTGGTGACTGCGATGGTGATGATGCTGACTGATGAGGGTGGTTGATTAAATACAAAAGCAACACACACACAGAATATATATGAAGTATGAATATAAGTATATCTGCCCCCCCCTCTCTCTCTCACTCTGTCTCTGTCTCTCTCTCCCTCTCTCTCTCTCTCTCTAGTTGCAATTGATAAAATAATAGGCACAGCTACTAATCACTGATAAAAAAAAAAAAAAAAAATATATATATAATATATATAGATATATATATATATATATATATAATATATATATATTATATTTATATATATATATATATATATATATATTATATAATATATATATGATATATATAGTTAATGATATATATTATATATATATATATATATATATATATATATATATATATATATATATATATATATACATATACATCGGATAACTTAATCCTATCAACCCAAGAACTCTGACATTTAAATATATATCAGTCAGCCTAGCCAATCAGTAGATTAGTAACCACACAGTAATTAACAGCATGATTGGTATCGCGTGGACCTGCAACGCATACCAAGAGTGCAATCACGTCGCCACAGCATCGCTATAGTCTTTACTACAAGCATAACAACCACAGTCTCAACCACAGGCCGTTGTCACACCACCACCACAGTCTCTACCACATGACGCTATCATAATGTAGTAAACTTCTACCACAGCATCTATCACAGGATGTTTTTTTCCAGCATCACCACAGCCACAGACATCGCTACAATCTAAACAAACGGCCTTTACCACATCACCACCACAGCCACTCCCACAAGACACCACCGCAGTCTCAACCAAAGAGGGCTTTCACAGCGCCACCCCAGCCCCTCGCACGAGGCATTACCACAGCATCGCCACAGCATCGCCACCTCATCGCCAGCACAAAGGCACTCCGGCGCCGCAATATCCCGGCGTCCGCGGGCCACGGGGGACAATCCAAATTGAATTCCCCAGAAACAAAACACCTTCTGCGGGCGTATTTTGTCTAGGCCTACGGTCCCTAAGCCTACTAGACAAAGGCCAGGTGTTGTTGAAATCCCGCCTTTCCCTCCGATGAATTACTAAAGGCCTCTGGAATACGTGAATAGGCCTAAGTATTGCATTAGCTCCATTGCTTAATTAATTTGTATCTGATATACTATTAAAGCAAACATAGCAAACGGTTTCCTAATGGCATTTAATGCTTGTGTGCCAGCTTCTACGTGGAAAAAAGAAAAGTGAAAGAAAACAAGGAAAATGATTCAACATAAACTTAAAAACAACTTTAATTACTAATTACCTAACTGTTCTAATTTACTATCAACCTATTAATCCGCAACTGTCATCAACCTATAAAACAAAAAAAAAACAAAAAAAAAAAAAAAAAAAAAAAAAATATCTATATATATATAATATATATATATATATATATATATATATATATATATAAAACAATTCTATAAAAGTGATTAGACACGCCATATGGAGATGTCGAGAAATCGAAGTGTATTCTGCATCTTTCTTTATCGGACACGGCTGTTCCCACGGCGAATTATGACTCAATTCACAGTGCCAATAAATATTAGCAATCGACTGAGAGACCACGACGATACTTATGAATCAGTCAAAAAGGACGAAGGAATATAGAGTGCAGTGTGTTTGTGTGTGTTTGTGTGTGCGTGTGCGTGTGCGTGTGCGTGTGCGTGTGCGTGTGCGTGTGCGTTTGCGTTTGCGTGTGCGTGTTCTTTTACACCCAAAACAGACCTACTCTTCAACAGCAGAAGCGGCTCTGCGAGATAACCTGTGCGAGAGCGCCGATAAATCTTGCAGTCCTTCCCTTCGCATCCAAGCGGAGCCTCAGACGTCATCCAGTACAGCTACATATGCCACGATTCCCAGCCACAGTAAATATGCAGAAAGTGCAAACGTAAATAAACTCAGCTGTCGCAACACGTGAAAAAAAATCCCTGCAATGAACCTGCCTCGCAAAATTATTCTTCGCTGCAAATAAATTGTTCACAAGCAAATCGAGTCCACGGGCGAAAGGCGCTCCTTCCGCCGCGAACACGTCCGTCTTCAGACAAATATATTCTTTTTTAATGGCGACCATATTTGTCTCACCAAGTCTTCGCGAGGCAATGGGTCTCCTGCCCTCTCACCCTTTCTCTCTGTCTATGTGGCTATTCATCCATACATGCGTGCTTATATACATATACATATATATATATATATATAAAATTATATAAAATATATATATATAATAGATATATATATATATATTATATACATATCTATACATATATATATACCATATATATATCATATATATACATATATATCATTATATACATTATATTATATATATAATATATATATATATATATTATATAATATACATATAATATATAATGTAAATATGTATAATATATATGTTAATATTATAGTATATATATTGTATTTATATATGTATATATATATATGTCTATATAGTATATATATATATATATATAATAGATATATATATCAATATATATATATATATAAATATATATAAATATATATATTATATATATATATATAATATATATAATATAAATATTATATATATAAATATATAATAGTAATATAAATATCTATATAATATAGTATATATAATCTATATATATATATATATATATAAATATATATATATATAATATATATATACATATATATACATATATATACATAATATATACATATATATAATAATATCATATATATATACTATATATCACATATATTACCTATATATACATATAATATACATATATATATATAATACATATATATAATAAATATATACTATATTATATTATATTATATATATTATTATTTATATATATATTATATGTATATGAAAATATATATAAATAAATATATATATAAATTTTAATCAATCAATCAATCAATCACTCAATAATCTATCTATCTATCTATCTATCTATCTATCTATCTATATATGTATGTATGTATATGTATATATAATTATATATTATTATATATATTATCTAGATATATATATATCTATTACTCTATCTTTATATATCTATATATATATATATCTATCTCTATATATCATATCATTTAAATATATATCCTAAATATATCTATTTTATTATCTATCTTTCAATATGTCTCTAAATATAGATATATATCTATATATATATATATATATATCTATATATATATATATGCATTACATAATATATACAAAAACAGATACATACACACATATATAAATGAATAAGTAAACACAAATATTCATACATTGTGTTAAATGCATGAATATGTATGTATCAATCCAAAATATACATACATTACATATATATATATATATATATATATATTATATATATATATACAATCTATATAATATATATATATATAATCTATATCATATAGATAGATTAGATAGATAGATAATCGAATAGATATATAGATAGATAGAATAGATAGATAGATATTCGATATAAATATATATATATATATATATATATATTATATATATAGATATATATATCTATATATATATGTATATATGTATCAATGTTATGTGTTGTGTTTGTGTGTGTGTGTGTGTGTGTGTGTCGTGTGTGTGTGTGTGTGTGTGTGTTGTGGTGTGTGTGTGTGTGTGTGTGTGTGTGTGTGTGTGTGTGTGGCGTGTGTGTGTGTGTTTATATATAATACAATATAATTTTTATTATATGCATTATATATACTACAGACATACAATACATACATACATACATACATACATACATATATATATATATATACATATATATATAATAGAAAATCCTTTTCCCTTTCTCTCTCTGTTGCCGGCTCTCTCCGCCCCGCCCTTTGAAGTTCAGAATCCCAGTTCGTCGGAGCAGCGCGAGCGAACCCGAAGCGCAAAAATGTTCCATACTGTCTCTGCTTAAGTGTGTTATGGTCGCGGGCGTTTAATCAGGTAATGCTATAAGGAGCGGCAAGAGGTTATTCGGGACGGCGAAAAATGGCGCAGGATTTTTGACGTCTCGGAAGAAAATATCACTCCTTGCGGTGCAGAATGGTGTTATCGGATCAATACGAAAGGGGATTAAATCTGACAGTAATGGTGATAATGGTAATGATACTAATAGTATTACTGCTACTACTACTAATGCTACTACTATTAATGCTACTACTACTACTACTATCACAACTACTACTATTACTACTAATACTACTCTCACAACTACTACTATTACTACTACTACTACTATTACTACTATTGCTGCTAATAATAATAATAATAATAATGATAATAATAATAATAATGATAATAATAACAATAAAAAATTAATAACAATGATAATGAGAATAGTGTTCATGATAATAAGAGTAATAATAATGATAACAACAACAGCAACAATAATAATAGTAACAGTAGTAAGGCATAATATACATTAAAGACATTGCCCTGAAAAAAGCATGCCTTCGCCCCTTCATCTGTCTCCTCACACTTTTTTAAAGCCTCGGTCTCCTACAAGGTACAAGGAGACGTATTTTTGAAGCGGCGAAATGAAATGGAGATGACTTGCACTCTCTATTTCACGTCCATAAAATTGCACCACATCTTATCAGCTTGGGTTGTCATAGCAACACGTCCCGGGGCCACAGACGCTCCTCCTGATTGGCCGTTAGCACTCTAAGCTGGCCATTAGCGGGATTGTAGCCAATCACGGGCTGCGACGAGGCATCTCCACGGCTATGATTAGTAGTTATCGGATGAGTCACTCAGAACCTGGATCGCAAAACGAACCCGCATTTATACCAATTTAAATTTATGGTCCGTGGAATCGAGGACCCTTCAGAAAAAGCAGCTGCATGAGAAATCCCTTCCCTTTCCTACTGTATTTGCCTTTCATATCTCTAGAACAACTGTTATTACCCCAATTCGCTATCTAAAATCTCACAACCTACACACACCTCTCTCCTATAGAAACGCTTTTTGTAAAAATAAGAAAAAAGAAAAGAAAAAAAAAGAGAAAAAGAAAAAAAAAACATATCCCCAGTCCCTACCGGAACCCCGCCTCCTCGTCCTCCTCTCCACTTCGTTCTCGGCCTCATAAAAGCCTCACCTGCTGGAGTGAGTGAGACCCACACTTCCCCCCTCCCCCTAGGCTGCCCCTCCACGCCAGGTAATATACGTCTTAAGGACTAATCTAATTTTCTCCGTAAGATTCTTGAACGGCGAGCACCTTCGTCTTCCTGCCCGGGCTTCCCTCCGCACTCCTAAATCCACTCGTCGAGGCCCTCCGGCCGTGCGTGTGCGTGCGTCCCTGATGGCGAGTGGGAGCATGAGTGTGTGAGTGGGTGGGTGGGTGAGTGAGCGATTGGATGAGTAAGTGAGCGAGTGAGTGAGCGACTGGATGAGTGAGTGAGTGACTGACTGGATCAGCGAGTGAGTGAGTGAGTGAGTGAGTGAGTGAGTGAGTGAGTGAGTGAGTGAGTGAGTGAGTGAGTGAGTGAGTGAGTGAGTGAGTGAGTGAGTGAGTGAGTGAGTGAGTGAGCGAGCGAGCGACTGTATGAGCGAGCGAGCGAGTCAGCGAGCAAGCGAGCAAGCGAGCGTGTGCGTGATTAAATGGCTGCTAGAGTTAATAAACGACGAAATGGTCTGCCCGAACGAAATAATGAATAAGTTCAATTGAGCGTAAAAAAACGAGGCCAGTTAAATCGAACGAGCGAGCGAGCGAACGAGGCCGAGAGAACGCGCTTTGCGGAGGCTGCCTCGGACGCCGCTCGCCCTTCTCCTGTGCCCGTGTTGCGTCACATGCAAATAGCCCGGACATGAAACGGACATAAAAGCTGCTGGAAATGAAAGTAGGGTTGTTTATTGCGGTTTTATCTGTCGTTGTTCCGCAGTGCTGTCCTTGCTCGGCGGCCAAATAAAGCGACGTTAAAACTAAAACGAATCTCGGCTCAGCTTACTCAGTGCGCCATTTCCGTACTTTTTGGGGGTCTCGTCAAATGACACCGTAACTATTTATCTTTTTTTTTTCTTTCTTACTTTCACCTCTCTTTCGTGTATTGTGATTTCATTTCTTCATTCCGTTTTCTATCGATCACTCTGGATCACTCCTTTCATGTCTCCTGTGTTTCTTTATCAGTCAAAGCTGCCTCTATCTCCACTCTTTCTCTCTCTTTCCCTTCACCCTCTCTTCCTCCGCCTTTCCTAATCCTTCTCTACCCTCTTTCCCTCCTCTCAAATCCTCTCCTTATTCCCCAATCATTCTTTCCTTCCTTCCACCTTCCCCTCTTCCCTTTTACCTCTCTATCCGTCTTCCACTCATTCCCCTCGACCCTTCCTCTTCTCTTCCCATTTTTTCGTCTTCCTCTCTTCGCCTCTCATTGTTTTGTTTTGTTTTTTCGCTTCCTTCTGTTCCCTCTTCGCTTTATCTCACTTCTCCTCTTCTAATTCTATCCTTCGTCCTCTTCGTCTCTTCCCGTCTTTCCCTCTTCGCCTCCACCTCTCTTCCCCTTTCATTGTCTTCCCTCGCCTTCCTTTCTTCCTTCCTTCGTCTCTTCCCGTCTCTTCTCTTGTCCATTCTCCCCCTTTTCGCCTCTATCTCTCTTTCCGTCTCCCTCTTCATTTCTTGTCCTCTCTCCTCATTTTTCCTCCCTTCTCCCCGTCTTCGCCATTTCCCCCTTTCACTTCTTCGCTTCTTCTCCTTCCCCTCTTCCTCTGTTCCATTCTTCCTTCTTCGCCCCAAACTTCCTCTTTTCCTCTCTCCCCTTCTTTCCGCTTCTCCTCGTCCTTCCATCCCTTCTCCCCATCTTCGCCACTTCCCTCTCTCCCTTCCTCGCTTCCTCCTCCTCCTCCCCTCTTCCCTCTCTCCCCTCCTCGCTTCCTCCTCCTCCTCCCCTCTTCCCTCTCTCCCCTCCTCGCTTCCTCCTCCTCTCCTCCTCCTCTCTTCCCTCTCTCCCCTCATCGCTTCCTCCTCCTCTCTTCCCTCTCTCCCCTCCTCGCTTCCTCCTCCTCCTCCCCTCTTCCCGCCCCGCCCTCTGCCGGCGCGTAGGTGAATGGCGCTCACTTTAACATGTTCCAGCAGTGTAGCTTAATGTTTCATATCAGCGGAAGGTCCAGGAACGGGCTGTGTGCGGACTAAATGGGAGGAATAATGTTGGATGTTACGCGGGCTAAGTGTTGTCTTTCCCTCTGCTTGCTCCCTGCTTCCTGTGCTTTTGGCTTGGCTGCTCTGTTTGCGGTGTTATTTCCCCTCTCTCTTCCCCTCTCTCTCTCTCTCTCTCTCTCTCTCTCTCTCTCTCTCTCTCTCTCTCTCTCTCTCTCTCTCTCTCTCTCTCTCTCTCTCTCTCTCTCTCTCTCTCTCTTTTCCCTTCTCTTCCCGTCTATACCTCTCTCCTTCTTTCTCTCCGTCACTCGCTTCCATCTCCCACATCCTACATCTCCCTCCAGCTTCTCCTTACACCCTCCCACCCTCTGTCCTCCGTCATCATCGTCCTCCTTCTCCTTCTCCTCCTCCTCCTCCTCCTACTCCTCCTCCACCTCCTCTTCCTCCTCCTCTTCCTCCTCCTCTTCCTCCTCCTCTTCCTCCTCCTCTTCCTCCTCCTCTTCCTCCTCCTCTTCCTCTTCCTCTTCCTCTTCCTCTTCCTCTTCTCCTCTTCCTCTTCCTCTTTCTCCTCTTCCTCTTCCTCTTCCTCCTCCTCCCCCTCCATCCCCCTTGCCTTTGCTCTGCCCCAAGGCGTTCCTGAGACGAAAAGCAAGAGCTAGCGCGTCTGGCTCCTCGTTTCTTCCTCCTCTCCTCCCTCCCTCGCCCTCTCCTTCCCTCCCTCACTTCCTTCCTCTTTTCCCTTCCGCGCTCTCGCTCTCTGTTGCTCTTCCTCGTCCAAACCATGCATCTTGTATCATAGCCCTACTCTTTGAA
>NC_051424.1:4589633-4591197 GCF_015228065.2 Penaeus monodon | reverse complement strand
AAAATATATATACATACATAAAATATAAAACATACAATTATATATTATATATATAATATATTTTATAAAATATATAATATAAAATATACTATATTTACCATAATATACATAATTATAATAATATATATAATGTATATAAATCATTATATAAATAATAAACTAATAATAATAACTAATAATAAATAAAAAATAATAAAAAATATAATAATAACATATAATAATAATAATAACAATAATAATAATAATAATAATAATAATAATAATAGCATGGTGATAAGTTCTCACACATCTTAATGATACAGTGCACCGGGATATAATAAAATATTCGCCCAATCGCGCAATAATTGTCTCGATCTCTGCTGCAGACCGCTGGATGAAAGCGTCACAGCCAAGACCGCTTGAATATCGCGCTTGAAGAGGAATCCGAGAACAAAGTTGAAAAGATTTTCACTCTCATGTCACAGCGTCTGTGTGGACCTCCGACATTGACTAAAAATAACAATCCTCCGTCACAAATCGTCACTTACTTCATTTTTAATAGAATATGGAAAAACAATCTATCTATGCCTGTCTGTCTGTCTGTGTCTGTCTTGTATGTCTTGTCTGTCTGTGTGTCTGTGTTTGTTTGTGTCTGTCTCTGTCTCTCTTGTTTGTCTTGTTTGTCTTGTCTGTCAATCTGCCTAACTGGTCTATCTATTTATCTCATCATTCTCTCTATATACGTATACTAGTGTACCTCACAAATAACCTTCTCATCAACCCCAACGAAATGGCCCTAAATAACAGGAGCGGGGACGGAAGGGAGGGACAGACAGGCGACGTAACACGTAACACCGTACAGTAACGCTCGTCATATGGCCCGAGGGTGTAGCAGAACCCCCAATCTCTCCCCCCCCATCCCCTCCACCCTACCCCCAAGAACACCAATCTCACCCACCCACCCACCCAAAAGTCCGCTTCCTCCCCCGAGCCCACCCATTCACCCACCCATTCGCCCACCCGCCCTCCCATTCGCCCACCCGCCCACCCTCCCCTACACCCCTTTTGCTCAACCAGATGACACTTGTATGAGCGGTTCTTGACCCCTCCAAGGTCCCAGCGTCTACCTGGATGGAGCCGGGTTGACGTCAAGCCGGAGAACAAACTTGCTTTTTATCTTGGCTGAGGAGATTGAGATAAGAGCGAGTCCGCGTTCATCTGTCTTGCTGGAATTCCGTTTTTCTCTCTTCTTTTCTCTTCCTATCTTTATTTTTCAAATTATTTCAGAAGACGGAAACAGTTTGCTCGACCGCCGTGTGTTCTGCTGATACACGAGGGACCGCCAAAAGGACAGAAAGATGGGAGATAAAAGGGAGAACCACTAAGAGCCGCAGTGAAAAATCGGAAGCAAAAACCGGGAGAGGGAGGAAGAACTACGGCACCAAAGCAATACAAGGGAAAGGGGAAAGCTCGGGGCGAAAACCACGAAGAGAGGAGAGGGTAATGGAACTCGGAAACTGAACCAAGCGACACAAAACTCTACAGAATCGCACAAAAAAAAGAACCGCTTGCAAACAAAAGGGAA
>NC_051424.1:4579633-4584633 GCF_015228065.2 Penaeus monodon | reverse complement strand
GATCCATGAATTTAACACTTGGTTAACCTTTGACCCAAAGCGCAGCCTACAACTCCCCGTTAATTTACATATATATGCATAAGCTACCCCTCTTTCAGTTACAAGGAAGAACAGTAAGATCAAAAACAATAACATCAACAATAACGTCGACATCAACATTATTAATCACAAAAATAATAATAATAATAGCAATAACTTTCACCCACGTACCATAAATCTTCATGATGCCATATAAGAAATAAATTTTGCATTTTACGGTTTTCTAAAGAATTAATAATTTCTGTGATTGATGATGATGCCGACGGTGATGGCGATGATGGTAAAAATGGTGATAATGCTAATGGTGATGCTGGTAATGGTGTTAGTGATGACGATGATGATGATGATAATTAATGATGATAATTAGTGATGATGAAGATAGAGATAAAAATGAAGTTGATTGATAGTGGATGACGATGACGATGATGATGATGATAATAATAAAAGTAATAACATTAGATGATGATGAATTAATAATAATAACAGTAATAATAATAATAATAATAATAATAATAATAATAATAACAACAACAATAATAATAATGATAATGATAATCGTAACAACAACAACAATTACATCAACAGCGATGACGATGACGATGACGATGATGATAGCAACAACAACAACAACAAGAATAACGACGACAGCAACATTGAGAACAAATACGATCAACTGCAACAAAACTATCCGGCTCTTCCCCCACTTTTGAACACCCTCGGACCCGGCCTTCCACCCCCTCCCCCTCCCCCTCAAACTCTCTCTCTCTCTCTCTCTCTCTCTCTCTCTCTCTCTCTCTCTCTCTCTCTCTCTCTCTCTCTCTCTCTCTCTCTCTCTCTCTCTCTCTCTCTCTCTCTCTCTCTCCTCTCTCTCTCCTCTCTCTCTCTCTCCCTCTCTCTCTCCCTCTCTCTCTCCCTCTCCCTCTCTCTGCCCCTCCTTCCCCTCCCCTTTTCCCTCTGCCACCCTCGGCTGCGCCCTCCCCTCCCCTCCCTGCCCCACTTCCTCTCTCTCTCTCTATCCCCCCCCCCAACCCCTCTCCGGTGCCTCTCATGGTGGGTGCCACTCCGGATATTGCACTTGACGAAGCACTGATGACGCACTGATGCCCCGCAAGCACGGTTTGAGTGTGAGGGCCATTCAGCGCGCATGCCCTTGGCACTGAGGTGAGAGGAGCCGTCATGGACTGCTCTGTCATGTCCTTGGGGAAGGGGAAAGCGAAGAGGGATGGGGGGGTAGGGCAAAGGATGGGGAATGAGGGGAAGAGGAGAGGGATGGGGGGAAGGCAAAGAGAACTGGAGGAGAGGCGAGGGGAAAGGGAAGAGGGATAGAAGAGACAAGGGGGGCGAGGGTAAAGAGAGGGGAAGAGGCAAGGGGGAGGAGGGGAGGCAAGGAGGGTAGGGGTGAGGGAAGGACAAACAGCCACGTTATTAACAGTGTCTGTTATGCTGGGTGTCTCGGGCCTCCCAAACTGCGCCGTGGCTCTCCGCAGACTGCAGTGCCGAATGGAGTGAGGATCATGAAGCCTGGGTTTAGGTTTGACGGTCAGTATGCAGGTGAACAGACAACACTAACTATGTATGCAAAGCGATGCATGTTGCGTTTTTTTTTATTTAGTATTTGTGTTTGTTCGTGCGCGTGTATGCTTGTATAAACAGGAAATAGTTACTTCGTGTGTGCTTTCCGCAAATACTATTTTACCTAATACACATTTACTATCCTTAAAACATGCTATGATATAATGCGACAGACCAATGCTTTGTCAACAAATACCTTTTTTTCAAGTGCCAATTCCGACTTTCAGAGCGACAGCATATTCCAGTCCTGGAAATCACACAGCTCACCCGCTCACGCCAAACATCGTAAAATCTTATCCATGGCATTTGCTCAACCTTTGGCATTAGGATTACAAATCTGCAATGCAAGCAACGTCAGCTGATTGGGCGATGCAATAACTCAACGCTATCCAAAAAGTCCTCGTCTCTCACTCTCCGAGTCTCTCTCTTTCTCTCTCTGACTCAGTACTCATTCAATACACTGTTTCTGTCTCTATCTCTCTGTATGTCTGTCTGTCTTTCTTTATTGGTCTCTGACTCAGTACTGATCCATCACTCTGTTTCTGTCTCTACTGTTCTGTCTGTCTGGTCGCGCCTTTCTCTTTCTCTCTCTTCCTTTCCCTCTCCCTCCCGCTTCCCCTTTCTCTCCTTCTCCTACCCGCTTCCTTTCCCTCCCTCCCTCACTCTCCTTCATCCTCTCTCCCTCTTCTCTCTTCCGTCCCTGCCCTCCCTATCTTCTTTCCGTCCTCCCTCCCTCCGACTCTCCCTCTCCCCCCTCCCTCTCTTCTTCCCCCTCCCCTCCCACCTCCCTCCTTCCTCCCTCTTCCGCCCGCGCGCCCGTCTCTCTCCGTCAGCCCGGCGAGTGTGTCGAGCGCCGCGCCTGCATATTTCGCGACGCTTTGATCGCTCTCCGGACGAAAGGCATCGGGGCCGATCGGTTCTCTACGGCCCCGAATGCTCTTTCTCGTTCCCCTTTCATTTCGATTGGCGTCTTTGTGCTCTCTGCCTTTGTTCTTTTTTTTCCTTTCATATTTTCTCTGCTCACGTTTCTTTCATTTTTCCTTTTTTCCCGGTCTTACAAGGTTATTCATATTCGATTAATACTTTTCGTAAAAGCGTCTTTTAAATTCACAGAGACACGGAGTAGAGAAAATAAGACATACAGAAGAAGGGGGGAGGAGAAGAGGAGAGATGGAGAAGGAAGAACACGAAACTAGATAATAACTGCAAAGGGGAAATTTCAAATGAATTTTCCGAAAGCAAAGCCCCCAAAAAAGTTAAATTCGAAACAACTTTTCCACGTCCGTGGATGTAGAATATTCGACCAAAAATTTCTATGAAGATCATAAATAAAACGTGATGATAACACTGTACGCACGTAAAAGCAATAAAAATAGAAGATAAATCATACACAGTATCTCTTGAGATATTCGCACATGTTGCAATTACCTTCATCGAACAATGAAGTCAATACGGACCTTCGGGTACTAGACAGACAGAAACGTGCCACTGTTACTAATGTTTGCAATCTGTTTTCAGTCGATTTCAATCTTCGGTTTACTGCAATCCACTTCAATACATTTCAATCTACAACCTACTGCAATCTACTTTAATGAATCTATTACAATATTCAATCTACTTCATTTCTTGCATCGTGCATTACACCTTCCCTCGGTGCAAGAAAAACACACTTTTATCTGGTTTTAGTGCACAGTCCTTGTTAATAAGTCATTCAATATCGAACAACAATGTTGCAACACAAAGAAGAGAAGAGAAAATGATGCAATCGCAGTTCGTGAATTTTTCACAAAAGCATTATGGGATATAATTGGAAAAGAAGAAAAAAGAGGAAGGAGGAAAAAAATAAATGAAAAAGAGTGCTAATAAAAGTCACAGAATAGCAGGAATAGCACCGCTGAAACATTACAGCGGATTCAGTGCCTCAGGAAGAATAGAACAGAAATACTGTAACATAAGATAGTAGATTAAAATGATAGAAGAGTATTGGTACAAAATATTACAATAGCATTAGTGCAGCAAAATTAATACAACAAACAGTGCAGTAATACACAGAGATGCTACAGCAAAAAATAAACAAAAAACAAGTGAATACAGCAATATTACTACAAACAAAACACCACAACTCAATACAGCAGGAACGTTACAGAAAACAGCACAACAAGCACAAGCTGAAGGCACAAGAGTAGGCGAGACCTCGAGGGGCCCAAGCAAAGCAAACAGCCGTCCGTCTTCTAATTTCCCTCGGCCAACGGGAGAAAAAAAAACGAAAGAAAAAAAAAACGGACAACTAATTACAACTCCGTAATATGATGGCTCAACAACACTCGCAGAATATCGCCGAGTTTGCAACGGCCACTTGAAATGATAATGAACTTGTTAATGGCCAATTAAAGAGGGACGCAATTTTAACAATCTATCTGGTGATTTTTCTTCCGTCGCGCCAGGAGACGGCCGTGGCCCCGGCGTTCGCATACAACAGCGTTCGTGGATCCATGCAGTCGTGACGTCACCGCTCGCCGTGCCTCGGTAATGGCAGCCTCGAGATGATGATTGTAATGCTAATGTATGCAGATCTGTCTCTTTCTCTTGCTCGCACCGCCGCGTTAGATCATCCGAATGGTCCTGGTACATGAAAAGCCTATGGTTCGCATCCTGGTGCATCTTTATTCATTAAAATATGTTGATGTAATCACATAAAAATGCGTAAATTAGCCATTAGGAGGTCAGACCTTGCTCCGGCTCGGGTCGCCTCGATCCTCGTCGCAACCTGGCCTTCGGGTTCTCTTTGTCGTGTTGTGTATGTGCGTGCGTGCGTGCGTGCGTTCGTGCGTGCGTTCGTGCTTGCTTCCGTGTGTATGTGTTGTGCATGCATTGTGTTTTTTTTTGTTTCTTACCTTTTTTTTTAAGTTTCTTTTCACTCGAAACCTTTAATTTGACGAGAAAAAAAAATTCCCCCTCGAAGCACTCCTTGCCTGGCGCCCTTCCTTGGCCCCAGAGGTCGTGCAAGCATTCCTCGGTCTCTCCCTCCGAGTCCTGTTCGCTTTTCCTTCTTCCTTTTTTCTTTTACCTCACATCCATTCGCTTTCATCTATATGTCCTTGCCCTTTCCATGCCCCAGACCAATCCTTCGTTTCCCTCCTCCCTCGCCCTTCGTCCGACATCCCTCTTTAGCATATCTCTGGCTTATTCTCATCAAGTTGCACGGTTCAGCTCCTCTCCTCTTCTTCCTTTCTTCTGTTTGTCTGTGTCGGTCTCTCTCTCTACCCTCCCTGCTTGCCTGCCGACCTGTCTTCCTGCTTGCCTGCCGACCTGTCTTCCTGCTTGCCTGCCGATTTTTTTCCCTCTCCCCATCATTTCCTCTTCCTCCACTTCTCGCCCTTCTCTCTTCC
>NC_051424.1:4569633-4574633 GCF_015228065.2 Penaeus monodon | reverse complement strand
ATGTTTATATTAACTGCAGTACCGAGTACGGACTACATTAACGTAACAAAGATACTTTATGGTTTCTTTGTACCTTGAACGTCACCAGTTCGCTCCGTATGTTGCAGCTGAAATGTAAACCAACAGAATCATTAATAAAAGCATTGTCGGGCAACTGGTCTCAGAGAACACCTTTGGACGCGCACGCCCACATTTATTCACCTTACTGGCATTAAGTCTCGCAAATGAAAAGCTAAACACTCATTTTTCACATCAAAATTCACGACTACAATATCAACATCCTTTAAAAGTAGAGAGTACTTAAGCCCGCAAACGATGTTTAAATGCTGTATTCTTACATCGGCCTATATTGGTAATTCAAACAGAACTGGCCTACTTGAACATGCGGGTGAGACTACAAGACAGCCTACCACTTTCTCTGCTGTCCACCAATACAGTCACACAGATTTCGAAATTCTGTCAAGAGCATCTAAATGGCCTCAACATTCCATTCACCCTTCACATGATTTGAAAATTCTGCCCACGCCTAACAGAATTGCAAATCTGTGTACATAACACACACACCAGGATTTCAAAATGCTGCCCACAACATCTAACAGGCTCGACCACCTCATCTGGGAATACCTGTATGAAATATTAGCTAGAGGAATCCCGAGTTGAACAACGATCAGCAGAGGCATATAACAATTTACTGTGTATTTCCGTTACCTTCGAGGCCGTGCCCTCTTACAGGCATGATTCCTATCATTCTTGTTCATGTTATCAGTATGTTGGTGTTGTTTTCTTTCAATATGTTCAATTTTCATATTGTAATCCATGTTATGAATATATTTCATGCGGGAATTTAACTGTCTTTTGCGTTTTTATTCTCGTAGAACTGAAGATGGGGATTGCGTTCTTCGAAACTTTTGTGAAATAAAGATGTGTACCTCAACTTTGCGTCTTGCTTTTAATTATCTGCCCCCCCTTCCTCCCTCCCTCCCTCTCTCCTCTCTCTCTCTCTCTCTCCTCTCTCTCTCTCTCTCTCTCTCTCTCTCTCTCTCTCTCTCTCCCTCCCTCTCTCTCTCTCCATTTTCTTTCACTTTGTTTCTCTTTCTCTCTGTATATTTAGGCCATGCATGTATATATCCACATAGGCCTTTTACTAAAACACCTTTGTTGATGAACAATTCATTTGTTTTATGGAATACAAAAATGGGAAACGTTTCCGCTTGTGCTATATTCATTTAGTGTGATATTTTAAAAGCGGAAAAGGGCAGTTAGAAACATGAATTAATACAGACAGATAGGACACACACACACACACACACACGCACACACACACACACACAAAGCCCTGCCATTTCCTCGCTGTTACACATAACGAAATGATCCGCTCTCCCGACCACAAAGACCTGTCAGCACTCTTAACGCTCGATATTTGATCAGATGAACATAAACCTGATCTTTGATAACCCGAAGACTTTGGAGGCTTTAATCCCCCCCCCCCCCACCTCCCTCTTCCCCGATCCTTGTCCTTCTCTTCCCTGCTCCTCCCCCGCTGCTCTTCATACCCTTTCTTATCTTTCTCTTTCTCCTTCTCCTACTCTCCTTTTTCCTGTCCGCTCTTGTTCCTCCTCGCCCAGTACTCCCTCGTCCCCCCCACTAGTTCTTCTTCTTCTTCTTCTTCTTCTTCTCCTCGCCCCCCCCCCCTTCTTCTCCCAGCTCCTCTATCTTCTCTTTCTCTCCTCTTCCCTTCCTACCGACTCTCTCTATCATCTCTCTCTCCCTTATCTTTTTTTTTCCCCAGTGACTCGTTTCTCTTTCCTCTATCTCCTCTCCTTCCACATTTTTCATTAGCCGTATTATTTTCCTTTTTCCACCGCTCTCGCTCTCTCTTTTATCTCTGCAAATTCCTCATCATCTGCTCCACGTCTCTTCCCTTCTTCCGTTACATCATCTTCTCTTCTATCCACTCTATTCTTCGTATCTGAAAAGCTCAACCTCCAAGCCTCTTTGCAAGTTTTCTTTCTTTCCTCTACTCTTTCTCTTTCTCTCTTCCCTTCTCCCCATTTTCCTATTTTTCTCGACTTCTTTTCCACTTATCTTTGTTTCGCTCTCGACACCCCCCCCCTTTTTCCACTCTTCCCGCCCCTCTTTCTCTCACCTTCCTCTCTTCCTCATACTCCCATCCCCGCCCTTCCTCCCCCCCCCCCCGTGAGACTCCTCCCCCTTAACTTCCCTTCCCCTACCACACTTCCTCCCCCTCTTTCCCCTCCGCCCCTTCCCCCTCAGCTTCTCCCCCCCCCCATCACACCACCATCCCCTTCCCAAACCCCCCTCCCCCACCCAAACTCCCTCCCCCACCATACCCCCTTCCCCTCTTAACTTCTCCCCCCCCCCCCACCCTCAACTTCTCTGCCCTTCCGCCCTCTTCGCCTCTTTTCAATCCGACCCCCTCCTCACCCCCCTCACCCCCTCAACCCCCCCCCCCCGCTCCCGCCCCGCTCCCCCTCCGGCACCCCTTCGAGAGCAACGTTCGCCCCTCGAGTTATCATTATCAAGGCTAGAGTAATTACCCGGCCGTCCTTGGCGTAACCTCCCACCGGCCGCTCTTGGCCCGCGAGTTTTGCCGTGCATTGTTTAATGTGACTCGGTGGCCATTACCTGCTATTATCGGTGACAGGCGGAATAACGAATATCCACGAGGGCGAATAAACTTGCATGGCCGTGATGCATGCGCCCGCTGCACTCTCCCTCCCGCCTCCTCCTCCCTCCCTTCTCCTTCTGCCTCCCTTTCGCCCTCAATCTCTCCCTCTTCCTCCCTTCTCTCTCTCTATGCCTCCCCCTTATTTCTCTCCCTTTGTCCTCCCTCTCTCTTCTCTGTGTCTCCTCTTTTCTCTACTCTTTCATCTCCCTAGGCTTCTTTCCTCCTCTCCCTTCTCTCTCTCCTCTCTCTCTCCCTCCCTCCCTCCCTCCCTCCTCCCTCTCTCTCCCTCCCTCTCCTTCTCTCTCCCTCCCTCCTCTCTCCCTTTCCCTCTCTCTCTCCCTCCCCTCTCTCTCCTCCCTCTCTCTCTCGTCCCTCTCTCTCTCCCCTCCTCTCTCCCTCTTCCTCCCTCTCCCTCCCTCTCTCCTCTCCCTCCCTCTCTCTCCCTCTCTCTCTCCCTCCCTCTCTTCCTCCCTCTCCTCCCTCCCCCTCTCTCCCTTCCCCTCCCTCTCTCTCTGCTTCCCCTCTCTCTCTTCTTTCCTTCCTCTCTCCTCTCTCTCCTCCTCACTGTGTCCCTCTCTCCCTCGCCTTCTGTCCTGTAACGTTATCGATACTGGTTTATCCAAGATATATTATTCTGTTTATGAACATGTGGTAGCAGGGCGCGACTGGGCGAGAGGACACGCGTGTGCGTTTAACGTGGGTGAATGTGTGTGTAGTTATGGGGGCTTTTTATGTGTACGAGCGCGCGCGCGCGTGTGTGTGTGTGTGTGTGTGTGTGTGGATGTGTGGTGGTGAGTGAGTGAGTGAGTGAGTGAGTGAGTGAGGTGAGTGAGTGAGTGAGAGAGTGAGTGAGTGAGTGTGAGTGTGAGTATGAGTATGAATGTGTGTGAGTGTGAGTGTGTGTAAGTGTGAGTGTGAGTGTGAGTGTGAGTGTGTGTGTGTGCGTATATGCGCGCGCGCGCGTGCGTGCGTGCGTTTCTCTGTGTGAGTAATGAGTCATCATTTAGCAAAAAAAGGGTACGCAGGTCGATAGGCAGTCACCCTGAAGGAAAGCTACCGATAAATCAGCTTTAGAAGAAAGCTATCAGAAAATTACCTTGAAAAAGAACTATCAATAAAAAGGGGACCCTAATACGGCCTTACAGGCATATCGACTTTTTCCCCCCATCGACTTACCTATATAGCAGATAGATAGACAGATAGATAGGCAGCTGGAAGAGAGGGGAAAAATGAGAAAGGAAGTTCGACGGAGGCTGACTTCAGGGGACTGTAATTACAGGACCCAAGAAAAGGTCGGGGTGCCATGATGTTTTTTTAAAGGCCCCCCCTTTCCCCCCCGGCCCCTGTGTGCGTCCATTACTCTCGCCTCCGTCATGCAATAAAGGGAGAAGGGGGAGGGGGAGGGGGAGGGGGAGGGGGAGGGGGAGGGGGAGGAATAAGGTGAGATAGTGAGATAGGGGGGGGAAAGGGGGGGGGGAAAGGGGGAGGGGGAGGGGAGGGGAGGGGAGGGAGAGGGAGAGGGGGGAAAGGAGAGAGAGAGAGAGAGAGAGAGAGAGAAAGGAGAGAGAGAGAGAGAGAGAGAGAGAGAGAGAGAGAGAGAGGCCTCATCCATCACACCAAAGGGAAACCCTCCCTTCGTAACCCCGACCCCCGACCCCCGACCCCCGACCCCCGACCTTCGACCCCTTCATCGCGAGAGTCATTTCCCCGGCACCCGACTGGCACTGTCTACGGCATTAGCGAGTCGAGAGGACACTTGCCCGCTCGCTCCTTTGCATTTCAACGCCGCCGCCTCACGGACCGAGAGGCCGCTAATCTCGACCACTGCGAAGGCTATATTTCGACCCACCTCCAGCTGCTCCCTGCCCGCGGTCTTGCCCCTTGCCCCTCCTCCGACTCCGCACTGCAAACTGCCTCGTGTTTGCAATACGTATAGATATGTATATATATATATATATACATATATATTAATATATATATTATAATATATATATATATATATCTATTAAAATATTATATTATATATATATATACATATATATATATATATATATATATTATATATATAAAAATATATAAAAATATATATATATAATATATATTTTTATATATATATATATATATATAAAATTAAAATATATTTTATTTTAGATATATATATTATATTTATTTTAATACACACACTTTTATATACATTTTATAAATATATATATATTATATATATATATAAATATAATTCCATATTTAGATATAACAAAAACTATATATACATATATATACAATAGAAACATATATAAATATAATACATTTT
>NC_051424.1:4537133-4557133 GCF_015228065.2 Penaeus monodon | reverse complement strand
GCAGAAAAAGAAAGAGTGATGGATGGTCGTGAAGAGTCAATTTGATAAATGATAATGATGATGACAACTATAACAACAATAATGATAATAAAGTAACATTTATTACATGATGATGATGATGATGATGATGATGATGATGATGATGATGATGATGATGATGATGATGATGATGATGATGGTGATGATATTGAAGCAGATGGCGATGATGATAAGAACAATACTTCAAAATATGGAAATAAAGCTGAATTAAGCCTCAAAACCTACAGATAAATACCGCATCTAACAACCGCCAAAGAACCACAACCACAAGAACCACAACCGGAACCACAACATCAGCCACCACCAACCACAACAAAACACATAATCACAACCCCAACAGCAACAATAACCACAACCCCCAACAACCACTAAAACCCCAATAACCACAACAACCACAACCACTAAAACCCCAATAACCACAACAACCACAACCACTACAACCCCAATAACCACAACAACCACAACCACAACCTCAATAACCACAACAACCACAACCACTACAACCCAAAACACAAGAGACGAGACACTACAACCAAAACCAGAGAACACAACTACAACCCCAAACATCAGCGGTCGAAGAAAAGGAGCAAGACCCTGAAAGAACATCACACCGAGAGGGACGGGCCGACGGAGGGGGGGGGGCGGGTGGAGGAGGAGGAGGAGGAGGAGGAGGAGGAGGAGGAGGAGGAGGAGGAGGGAGGAGGGAGGAGAGGAGGAGGAGGAGGAGGAGGAGGAGGAGGAGGAGGAGGAGGAGGAGGAGGAGGAGGAGGAGAGAGAGAGAAGAAGAGGAAGAAGGAAGGCGCTGATTGATGGAAGGGCGCCTCGCGGGGGGTCGTGCTACCTGCTAAAACCTACGGAGAAAAATCCACACTGCTAGGAAGCGACGGAGTGTGTGGGTGGGTGGGGGTGGGTGGGGGGGTTGAGGTAGGGTATGGTTGCCCGGGGTGGGTGGGTAGGTGGGTAAGTAGGTAAGGTGGGTAGGTGGGTGGGTAGGTGGGTAAGTAGGTAAGGTGGGTAGGTGGGTGGATAGGTGGGTGGGTTGGTGGGTGGGTGAGGTGGATGGGGTTGGTTGGGTTATCATCATTGTCATATCACTATCATTGTTACTTAAAAAAAAGAACTGTCAATATTATCATTTTCATTAGTCTACCATCACCATCATGGTCATCATAATGATCATTATTATCATTACCATTATTAACATTGTTATTATAATTTTCATTATTATAACTTTTATTATTATTTTTATTATTATTATTATTACTATTATCATTATTATTATTATTATTATTATTATCATCATCATTATCATTAATCTACTAGCATTATATTATATTATATCATCTCATCATTCATATCATATATTGTCATCATATTATTATCTATTTATCATTAATTATAATTACAATTTACAGTGAAACAAATTATTATCATCATTATGTCATCACTTTATATACACTATTTTATTATTATTATCATTACATTACTACTTACTGCATTGATGGTGATATAGATATAACGATGAATTGTACTCAGATAATATTAATATAATTGAGTAAAATAGACAATAACAATAACAAAACAACAACACTAATAGTATTAATAATAGTAATAGCAAAAGTAATAATAATAGTAATAATAATAACAATAACAATGACAGTGATAATAATAATAATAATAATAATAATAATAATAATAATAATAATAACAACAACAAAACAACAACATGACAAAAAAAAAAAAAACTTATAACCACGAGAAAGCCAAAGAGGCGACCCGGCGGATGCGAGGGAGGGCGAGCCAGAGGAAGGCCCACGCGCCGACAGGGACAGCCGCGCTCTCTCTCTCCCGCGGGTGGAAGGTGAAAGCAGAATAATGAATCCCTGACAGTCTGAGGGATGGGAAAGTTGTCCAATTATGGAACAATAAACGGCGCTCGATAAGCCTCATTAGACCAGTGATACCGACCGACTAATTACGATCAGCTGGCGGAGGAATTTCGAGATGGAGAGGAGGGAGGGAGGGAGGGAGGGAGGGAAAGAGGAGGATGGAGGAAGGAGGGAGGAGGGAGGGAGGAATGGAGGGATGAAGGAGGAGGGAGGGAGGGAGGGAGGGAGGGAGGGAAGGAAGGAGGAGGTGGAGGGAGGAGGAGGAGGAGGAGGAGGAGGAGAGAGGAGGAGGAGGAGGAGGAGGAAGGAGGAAGAGGAGAGGAGAGGAGAGGAGGAGGAGGGGGGGAGGAGGAGGAGGAGTAAAAGGAGGAAGAAGAAGAGGAAGATGAAGAGAAGGAGGAGGAGGTGGAGGAGGAAAAGAAGAAGAAGAAAGAAGAAGAAGAAGAAGAAGAAGAGGAAAGTTAACAATAATATGTGTCTGTGCGCAGTTGATAAGCTCCGTGCGTATCTTGGGTTCGTGGTGGGGGGGGGGTGGCAACACCAGAAGGAGATAATTAATAATAAAGCAACAGACGACCGAGAGAGAGAAAAAAAACTCCGAAGTCATTAACTGAGAAATCGGTTGTCTAGGTTGCGTCGGGAGGGAGGTAGGGAGGGGAAGGGGGAGGGGGGGAGGGGAGGGGAAGGGGGAAGGGAGGGAGGGGAGGGGGGGAAGTTGATGGGTGGGGAGTCGTCGGGGAAAGGGACACGGAAAAGGGGGGAGGGGGGGGGGAGAATCAGTGAGCGTGCAACAAGCAAGAGAGACGCGGTCATTGCACAGGCAACACGAGCTCTATGCGTTCTTGACAGGTCATTACCTCCTCCGACTCTCACTTCCTTCCCTCGACTTCGTCTTCTCATAATACTGTTGTTGTTGTTGTTGCTGTCGCTTTTGTTTTTGTTGTTGTTCTTTGCATTAGTATTCATATTCTAATAATAACGACAAATATTAGTAATAGAAACAACAAAAACAACAGCAACGACAACAAAAAATAACAATAATAACAATAATAACAATAATAAAATAACAATAATAATAATAATAATAATAATAATGACAATAATAATAATGACAATAATGATAATAATAATGAATATAACAATAATAATAAATATAATAATAACAGTACTACTATTAGTAATAGTAATAATAGTAATAATAGTAATAATAGTAATTAATAAAATAATAATAATAATGATAACAACAACAATAATAATAATAATCACAATGGAAATAATAATGATAATAGTAAAAAGTATTTTAATATTTTGGTATTATTAATATAACCTTTATTATCATTAACATTTTTATCGTTATAGTTGTTCTTATTGTACTGTAATTTTCATCGTTATTATTATTATCATCACCATCATTACTATTATCATCCATGTTTTTTTTATCAATATTTTGCTACAGTCATTGTTATTAGTAGCATCATATTGTGTGTTATTATCTGTGATTATCACTGAGTTTCGCTTTTTCTATTTTTTGCGATACCTGCTTTCCTTTCTCCGTCCTTTCTCATCTCTCATTATCTTTATTTTCCTTCTCTCTTCTTCTTGGTTTGTTTGTTTGTGTCATTCATTTTCTGCTTGTGCTCTTCTTCTCATCTACTTTCTTCTCCCTTCTTCTCGTCTTCCTTGTCCTCTATTGCTCTGTATCTTACCTTTCATCCTCGTTCTTTCTTACACTTCTTATTCTGATCTCTTCTTCATCTATCTCAATTTCTTCCTTCTCTCTCCTTTCCTCAATATCTTCCCTCCTACTTATTCCTATCCATCTCTCCCGCTCTCCTTCCCTCTTCTGACCTTCTTTCTATCCCTCGCTCTCCCTTCTATACCTTCCTTCCTCCCTCCCACCACCTCCTTCCTCATTTCCTTCTATCCCTCCCTCCGCTCTCCTTCTATTCTCATCCCTCCTCCCCTTCTATCCTCCCTCCTTCCATCCTCCCTCCCATCCTCATTCTCCACCCTCCTCATATCTATCTCTCCCTCCCTCCCTTCCTCCTTCCCACCCTCATTCTCTCCCTCCCTCCCTTCCTCTTTCCCACCCTCATTCTCTCTCCCTTCCTCCCTCCCTCCCTCCCTCCCTCCTTCTACCTCTCCCTCTGTCCCTCGTCTCAAGCAGCGACCACAAAACCCAATATCAATAATTACAAAGCAGGCGCAACCACACCTGAATGGGGTTCGAAGAGAGAAGGGTTTTCAAGGCTGCACCCCAACCGTGGCAACACTGGCGCCTACAGGACCGCCTGCTGGCAACAGTGCGATCTATAGGAGCCTCTTATTATTGGCAACAAAACCGGGTAACAAACGTCTTTCGCATTGGCTATACTGCACACACACACCATCGGTAACACTGCCTCGATAATACAGCACGTTATTATTAACTTAGTAATGATAAAGGAAAGGGGAAAACATATTTCTGGTAATACTACGATACCTGCAGACGTTGCACTTTGCAAACAACAAGCCGTACCTCCTACAGTGTGCTACAGTTCTCACATCGGGAACTAAATCATTAGAAATGGAGTCCAGAAATCAATTTTCTAATATCAGTCTAAGAATTATTCTCACCCCTTTCCCCTCCCTCCCACGGTCCCACTATCCTCCTCCTTTTCTTCCTCTTCATCTTCCTCTACTTTTTCCTCCTCTTCTTTTCATATTCCTCATTTTCTGCGTCATCATCACCATACCATCATCGTTATTCTCCTCCTCCCTCCTCCCTCCTCCAACGCCAAAGTCATTTTGGAAAGCCATTAATCAGCATCAGCTTCTACGTCACGCCAGAGATCACGCTCCTTGTCCATCGACCTCATCGGAGAGAGATAAAAAGGGGAAAAAAACATATTGTCAAGAAAATTCAGAGAAAACAGCACAGGAGGGAATTAACACACTGACCCATAAGACTGGCGTGCGAGCTTCACCACCTTCAGAAAAATTGGCTCACGTGCTCAAAATGGTCACCCAAACTTGCTTTCTCTCTTTCTCTTTTCTCTATTTTCTCTTTTCTTCTTCTTCTTCTTCTTCTCTCTCTCTCTCTCTCTCTCTCTCTCTCTCTCTCTCTCTCTCTCTCTCTCTCTCTCTCTCTCTCTCTCTCTCTCTCTCTCTCTCTCTCTCTGGTTGTGATTATGTGTGCAATAATAGGACAGTCTTTCGTAGATTGGAATATTGTTTTGTTAATACATTGGACTATGTGCGTGCGTGCGTGCGCGTGTGCGTGCGCGTGTGCGTACGTGCGTATATGTGTGCGTGCGTGTGTACGTACGTCTGTTTCCCTATGTGCACGTGCACGTGTGTGCGTGCGTGCGCGTGCGCGTGTGGGTGTGCGTGTGCGTGTGCGTGTACGTGTGTGTGTACGTGTGTGTGTACGTGTGCGTGTACGTGTGTGTGTATGTGTGCGTTTACGTGTGCGTGTACCTGTGCGTGTACCCGAGCGCGAGCATGAGTGTTAGCGTGTGCGTAATCTATGGGTTCATTAAGTCTATGCAAATGTGCTGCTTCTGTGTACCAGTGTGACAATTCCCATAATGCACTGGTCACTCTAATGAACAAGGTGTTGCCGCAGCCTGACAAAGCGCCCCCTACCCCCCCTGCCCCTCTTGGCCCCCCCCCCCCTTCCAAGAGCCTCCCGCTGCAGAGACGTGTGTTGATTTTCCTTTGTTGACTTCCGCCACCGTGACATCAGTCCTCTGTTGTGCCCGGTAATGGAATTAGGACGTGGGATGATCTCACAATCACATCATCATCTGCTATTGTGAACATACATCAGGACTATGGCGTGCTATTCACTGTCGCGGCGGCAGATGTGTACTGCGGATAAATACATACACACAAGAATGGCGAGCAAGTAAATAATCATGAAGACACCGACGAAGAATTAACAGCATAGGCAATAATAATGAGAGGAGAGAGAGAGAGAGAAGGGAGGGGAGGGAGGGAGGGAGGGAGGAGGAGGGAGGGAGGAGAGGAGGAAGGAGAGAGAGAGAGAGAGAGAGAGAGAGAGAGAGAGAGAGAGAGAGAGAGAGAGAGAGAGAGAGAGAGAGAGAGAGAGAGAGAGAGAGAAGAGAGAGAAGGAAGGAAAGAAAAGAGAGAAGAGAAGAGAAAAAGAGAGAGAAAAAAAGGGAGAGAAGAAAATAAAAACGAAGAGAAAAGAAAAGAGAAAGGACAGGTGAAGAGAAGATGGAGATAAATCACGAGAAAGAGAGAGTGCTTCCCGAAGAGATCTTGATGAATAATAATTCACTATCATACAAGATGCCGTTTCCTGAGAAGCGCCGCCACTAACGCAGGGCGGCAGGAAGATGCACTTCCTCCACGAAGCTGATGAGGACGAGTAAGGAGATTTGATTACGTTCTGGCAAAACACTGCGGTGTAATGCAGGTGTTGTGAAGAGCTCTTGGGGGTAGAACCGGGCGTGGGAACAAAGGGAAATGGCATTTGTAGTGCATCAGTCTACAAAGAGTGGGAAATGCTTCCCACGCAGAAGGGGCCTGATTTATGTACCCCCGCAGAATGAACATGATACGAATTCCCACATCGTTCACAAACGTTGCACTGGTAATGGGGAGGAACGTTTTTATTGCCGAAGTTGGGTTTCAAAGACGACTGTGCGTTTGTTTCGTTATTTACTGAGTCAGGCGTGGATGTGGGTTGCCTGTTAAGGTTCCCTAGATGCTACTTGTGTACTTGTAATCTCAGTGTTACTTTCTCATTAGCATTAGCTTCTACTCAGCCAACCTAAGGAACTGTAGCAGATTAGATGACCAGTCTACAATCGCAATGTCCTATTTAGTTTTAAACTTGATACTACAAACACGCAGAATGGAAATGCCTCTCGACAACAATGTCCAGGAAATCCTGGACTGGAGTCTACATGTGCTTGTTTATTTGTCTAAGGTTTGTCCTAAATGCAACCTGCTTTTAACTAAATTGCAGTAAAATGACGCTAAGCTGGGCGTTCCATACTGCAGTCTAGAAGTAAGGGTAGGCTCTTTGCATGCCAGCCCCGAGAGTGTTATACACGTCCAAAGGTGTTCTCAGACCAAGTGGCCGAAAGTCCGCTTATCAAAAATGTTCTTAATTTAAATTTCCTCTACAACATGAACATCGTTATGTTCACGTTAAGGCACTACATTCATGAAACGGTTCTAGTAGTGAGAGAAACACAATAACAAACGTGTCGTTTCAGCCTACATTTTCCTCGAGACGATGAGGCTGAAATAAGCACCCGAGAATACACTACCACGTGGGACTGATTTACAGACCTGTATAGATCCCAGTAGACGCGACAGGTTCGACGCCTGTGTTCGACTTATTAAGAGCAGCTGGATGGGGCCCCGGGCAAATGAATCTCCCACTTCCGGACAGAATTGCTCGTTCACACACTGGTACGCTTAAGGTGAGTCTGCGAAAGGGAGGGCGACGGCTGGTCGGTTTATTGGGGGGAGGTGGGGGTAGTCACAAACCTCCCGCCGTCTGAACTAAACGCTGCCGCTTACCTGTCGCGAAAGTTATTCCAGCTCGGACGATTTATAACAGCTTTCCTACACACGTCCGGGGAAACGCTAACTCCACCGCCTTCGACACAACACTCTCCTCCGCGAAGATGAGCCACACGAATCCTAAAACACGTTATTAGCATGTATCAAGTGAATCAAGGCTTGTCCACGCCTGTGCAGTTGGCCGATTTAGGAAAATGAGAACCCAATCGCACTCCCTCAGAACACAAACACCACTTCGACACAGGGGCACACTTCACACGAGCACACACACCCGACGCGGTGAAACAGATCCTCGAGCAGCCGTCCTGCGGCAGATGCGGTCACAAGTGCGGTACTAAGAACACTGGCGAAGTGCGGATCGGGGACGAGCGCAGCGTGCGTGCGTACGTGTGTAGGTTTGTGTGTGTGTGTGTGTGTATGTATGTGTGGCCGTACGTGTCCGTATGCCGCGGTCGCAGCGCAGGGTGAGGGGGCGGACTGCGGTTAGCGGGCAGAATAGCCGCGGGGAACGGGACACTTAATGACCTTGCCACCTCGCGCCGCACCTGCCCTCCGCTCCCACTCGCTGCCTTTTTTCAAGTATTACATAGCACAATTGCGTAAGCTCCTCCTCTTCGCTCATTTACACCACTCTTTACGCTTCTTGATGTCATTAAAACACTCGAACACGCTGAGTTAACACCATCAAATAAAGTACAGTTTACTGACCTGTTGACGCCCCCGTGCTGTTCTGCTGCTGACCATTTCTTTCCCAAACAACATCGATTTGAGAACTAACAACATTTACAAATATTACTGGCAATAAATAAGCAAACGTGCACTTGTATTTTGTGTGGTTTGCAAAGTTACAGTACTGAATTACAGCTTATATAAAACTGAAGGTAATTTATTTTTTCAGCTGTGTGATAACCTACTAGTTCATCTTCCTGATTACCATAATAACCGTCAGTTAAAGAACTAATACAACCCATTACCACATTATATATTAGGCATATAACAGCAAAAACATAGCAGGCCTTCAGTATTAGTGGTGAGTTCAGTGGATGGGTTCCTATATGGATGATGAACTGGGGGTTAGGGGTGGGTGGGTGGGTGGTGGGTGGGTGGGGACGTGAGTGAGTGTGATCTGATGGGGTGAGTGAGCGAATGAGTGACGTGAGCGAATGAGTGAGGGTGGGTGGTGGGTGGGTGTGGTGGTGGGTGGGTGGGTGGTGAGTGAGTGAGTGGAGTGAGTGAGATGAGTGAGTGGGTGGTGGAGTGGTGGGAGTGAGTGGGGTGGTGGTGGTGTGGTGAGTGGAGTGGGATGATGAGGAGTAGTGAGGGTGGGTGAGTGGGTGGTGAGGTGGTGAGTGAGGTGGGTGGTGAGGTGGTGGGGGTGAGTGTGAGTGGTGAGTATGGGAGTGGGTGGGTGGGTGGGTGGGTGGGTGGGTGTGGTGGGTGGGTGTGGTGGGTGGGTGGGTGGGTGGGTGGGTGAGGAGTGAGTGAGTGAGGAGTGAGGAGTGAGTGAATGAGCGATTGAGTGGGTGGGTGGTTGAGTGAGTGAGTGAGTGAGTGAGTGAGTGAGTGAGTGAGTGAGTGGGTGAGTGGGTGACTGAGAATGAGCTGATTTGGAGACAAACACAACAGCTATAAGTATACATCTTCACACACAAACCCACAAGCGCGCGCGTACACAAGCACGCACACAAAATCGCCTTCCTCTCCCCAGTTCCCTAGCCGGCCGAGCGCTCCACGACCACATCCTGTTATTAAGTTTTCATGAACAAATTCGCTTCTTTATCTTGCGACTTCGAGTAGGAGCTCGTCCTCCAAACCCTCTGCGAACATCGTGACGTCACGTCCAGTTCTTCCTTTGCGGATAATTCGTGGCTGTTCATCGCACGCCGTAACATGCAGTTCCCTTTCGACACTTGCCTAATAAACCCCATTTGTATCATCTATGCGTTTCTCGCTCGCCAGTGAACACTCGCTGGGGCGCGCTACGCTGCCCCTGCGATGCGAGGCTTTCATATGATATGCAAATATTATTAGACCAAGGATATAAATCCAGTCGTAAATTAGGTGGACTTGGGTGCACATACTGTGCACTCGCACGCACGTATACAAACACAGACACATATGCGCGCTTTCATGTCAATTTATTCGCAACTCATTCAGCCTCACTCCGTTTGCCTATTTGTGATATATATATATATATATATATATATATATATATATATATATATATATATATATATATATATATATATATATATATATATATCTTTTCGTCATATAGATCTTGACTGCTAACTTGCGCCGGGTCTGGCCTCTGCGTTGGCTCGACTGCGTGTGGATATTCTGATATTAATGCAACATTTCTAATCAACTCACGAACCTGTAGAATCAGACGTAAATTTGATGCAGTTATGCTAAAACGCGTCACTGTCATAAAACGCAAGGGAAAATTTACGTTTCTTTCCTGGTTCTTTTTCCTTGTTTTAATTTTTTCATTTTTTCATTGATAAATGCATTGAGTTATGTTTGCTTAATATATTCGGCCTTACATCCTAGACTTTAACCTTGATGTTCACTTACTTAATGTTTCCTCATAAAAAACACCGAGTTTGTACTCTCCTGATAGAACACATCCAAATACTGGTTAGTATGATGTTACCTTTGTAATCGCTGATAAAACATCTTATATCGCGAGCATTTAATCTCTGCCGGATTGCAACACAGCCCTCATTACGGGACTTTATGAGTCATTTATGCACTCATGTTCGTGACCCATCGCGAGCAGAGCTGACGATTAAGGCGCGAACGGCTTTGTGTTTCAAGAGCCGCCCCTCGGTCCATGAGGCCTCACGCTGGCCGGCTTCATCACCTCATGGCGAGCCCCCGTCCCGCCCCTCCCACGCCCCTCGCCCCATGAGGCCTCACACTGGGCCGCAACACCAGCTCTTAGCGAGTCTCTTCCCCCACGCTCTCTGGAGATAGTCCCCGCTTGTGGTTTACCGGACCCGTTTCCTTCCACGCGGCTCGCCTTCGTCGCCGATGTGTTCCGCGCTGTCACGACTTCCTTGCACTCATTAACAACTCCCAGACACGCTTCGTGAGTTCATTTGTTTCCTTAACATTTCCCTCCGAGGTCTCATCGCTTCCCTTCTAACACTTTCCTCGCGCATTCCAGCATTTTGCCACACACTCCCAGAACTTCATCGTAATTTCCCATTCATACACCAACACTTCCCTCATCACCTCCTAACGCACTAAACTCCTTTACGAACTCTCTCTACATCCCTCATTCATTCATATGTAAACATCATCCCTCTTTTTATTACCTTTTCCATACGCACACGTTACCAATTCCCACAGGTACTGCTCCCAAACCGACACACCAAATACACCCAACACAATTCATCCAACCTTCCATTCTCTCTCTCTCTCTCTCTCTCTCTCTCTCTCTCTCTCTCTCTCTCTCTCTCTCTCTCTCTCTCTCTCTCTCTCTCTCTCTCTCTCTCTCTCTCTCGTTCTCTCTTCTCTCGTTCTCTCGTTCTCTCGTTCTCTCGTTCTCTCGCTCACTCGCTCACTCCTCCACTTCATTCCCCTACCCTCATCAATGCGGCGTTAAGCAAATTCCACATCTTTACCGACAAAACTCCTCCACTCTCCCTCACCCCAACACTCACCCGCAATCCCCTCCCTCACCACCATTTCCCCGACACCATTCCCCTTAACACCACTTCATCCAAGCAAATCCTCGTGCCTCATCACCTCACACCGCCTCACTCATTAACGCTTCCCCTCTCACAAGACCCTAATCTTCCCATCTCGCCCAGACTCGTCCTGATGATCGACTCGCTCACACAAACTCACTAGCCCCTCATGCCACCTCACTCCACCTCTTCCTCATTAACGCTTCCCTAAGACAACTCCAATAATCCCCTCATTCCACCTCACTCCACCTTTTCCTCATTAACGCTTCCTTAACACAACCTAACACTATCCTCCTCACTCCAACTTTTCTTCATTAACCAGCAAACCTCTCCTGTTCATCTCTTCCTTATGAACAGCCCCCGCACGCAGACTCGAGACACACACACAGACACACACACACACTCCGTCATTAGCACCTCCCTTACGCAAATCCCCAACCTCCCTAGAAAGAATAACTCCCCACCTCCCACTCACTCCCACTTCCCTCACCCCCCCTCTCCCTCCTTCCCACCTCCCTCACACAACCCCAACCTTCAACCCGCTCCCTCATTAGCACCTCCTTCGCCCCGCCCGCCACCCAACGGCCGCCTTCGCTCTCCCCTTGATCCGAAATTATGAATATCCCGCACAAAGCAGAATGTAAATCAGATTGTTAGGACAGAATGCATCATTACTGCTAAATTATGATAATGTTAACAATACCCACCGCCGCCGCGCTCTGTACAAAGGAAAGGCGCCCCGTGAGAAATGCAACTTCCATTCCCACTCATTACGTCGATCGCGGTAATGGCGGGCGCGGGCGGTGCGTTAATCGCGCTACGACCGAGGCTGGCGAAGGGGCGCTCTCGTGCAGGACGGGATTTCGGGGATTTATGTATATGGCGGGATTCGGGCCGGTTTATGTATGGTGTTCTTGGGATTTGTATGGTGTTCTGTACGGTGTCATTAGGAGGGATTTCCGTATTGTGTTATTATGGGGATACGTAAGATATCATTAACAGGTGTTCGTACGAGAGATTTTTGTATAATGTTATTAGGGGGAAAATACGCATGGTGTCATTAAGGGGGATTACATATGCTATTATTAGACAGAGTTTACGTATAATGCTATTATTTGGACAGATTTTCTGATGGAAAAGAATCTCACACTGACTTTAAATTCACTCTACGGAATAACATACCGCCACGCCTGCCTCAAGAAGCTGCTATAGTGAAGGAATGAGGCCTTGATGAGGAAAGTGAAAACGAAAGGGAGAGAGGAAGCGGCAAAGGCAGTGGTGACGTTTTTTTGCTGTTATCAAGATGAAGATGAAGAGAGGGAGGAGAGGGGGAAAAGGGTAATGAGGAGAAAATGAGAGGTTGAGTGATGACGACGAAGAGGAAAAAAAAGAAAAGAAAAAAAAGAGAAGAGAAGAGAAGAGAGAGAGAGAGTGAGAGAGAGAGAGAGAGTGAGAGAGAGAGAGAGAGAGAGAGAGAGAGAGATATAGAGTAGAGAGAGAGATAGATAGAGAGAGAGAGACGTGAGATAGAGAGAGAGAGAGAGAGAGAGAGGAGAGAGAGAGAGAGAGAGAGGGAAAAAAAAAAAAAATATATATATATGGAATTTAATACGCGTCCTTCCAAACAAGACTACACGTACATACAACCAACGAAGAAAAGAGGGAAAAAAACAATAACGCAAGACACAAAATAAAAGAAACAACAAATGAAATAAAAAAATAAAAAATAAACTAGAGAAACAAGGCTCACCCAGAGAGCCAGAGGGGAGCCAGAAGGGAGCCAGAGGAGAGCCAGAGGGAGCCAGAGGAGAGCCAGAGGGAGCCAGAGGAGAGCCAGAGGGAGCCAGAGGAGAGCCAGAGGGGAGCCAGAGGAGAGCCAGAGTGGAGCCAGAGGAGAGCCAGAGGGGAGCCAGAGGAGAGCCAGAGGGAGCCAGAGGAGAGCCAGAGGGAGCCAGAGGGGAGCCAGAGGAGAGCCAGAGGGGAGCCAGAGGAGAGCCAGAGGGGAGCCAGAGGAGAGCCAGAGGGGAGCCAGAGGGGAGCCAGAGAGTGATAAACGGGGACGAGAGGCATAAAGGAGGAGGAGGCGAGGGTCCGTCCTCCTTCACGGGGCAATAAGAAGCGCAGGGCCGTGGGAGGGCAATAACACGTGGTTTTAAGGCGGCAATTATCTGTAATGGGTATTATTTCCCTTTTCTTTTCCCTCTGCTCCCTTGCTTTCCTTTCATTTCCCTCCCTCCGTCCTTTCCTTCATTTCCTTTCCTTCCCTTCCCTTTCCTTTCCTTTCCTTTCCTTTCCTCTCATCCCTCCCTCCTTCCTTCCTTCCTTCTTTCTCTCCTTTCCTCCTTCCTTCCTTCTCTCCTTCCTTCCTTCCTTCTTTCTCTCCTTTCCTCCTTCCTTCCCTTCCTTCCTTTCTTCCTTCCTTTCTTCCTTCCTTCCCTCCTCCCTTCCCTCCTTCACTCCTTCCTTCCTTCCATCCTCTTCCTTCCTTATTCCTTGCCTCTGGTTCCTCTTTACACCTCTTTGCCTGTCTGATTTTCTATATCACGTGTGTTTACTTCTCCGTATTTCTGTATTTCCTTTTCCCTCTACATTTCATTCTCTTTTCTGTTCTATTTTCTCGTTCTCTTCTCTCTCTGTTTCTCCCTCTCTTTCTTTTCCGATTCCGTTCCTCCCTCTCTTTCTCTTCTTCTTTTCTTAACTGCCAGACAAGGTACAAATAATAAATGAATTCTTGCAAAATCTAATTTCGATTTAAATGAAGCAAAGTTTGAAACTAACGCCATGAATAATTCCGTCATGGGAACAGACTTATTCAGATCCATTCTCCCCATTTTTTAATTGGCACGCACTCGCTCACGCACTTGTTCACTCACGCATTCACTCACTCACCCACTCACGCAGTCACGCACTTATTCACTAACTCACTCACTCACGCAGTCGCGCACTTATTCACTCACGCAATCACGCATTTGCGCACGTACTTATTCACTCATTCACTCACGCACTCAGTCAGTCACTCACTCACTCCTTTTCCCTTGTCCCTCTCTTTCTTTTTCTTTCTTCCTCTTTCATTCTCTTTTCTCTTCCTCCCTTTCCTCCCTTCTTTCCATTCTCTTCCTCTTTCTCTCTATCTTTCTTTCTCTCTCTCTTCTTTTCTTTCTCTCTGTGTCCCCAGTCCTTTTCCTCTGTTCTCTTTCTCTTTTTACTCTTCATCTCCCGTCTCGTACCGCTATTCTGTATTATCCCCTTCTCTTCTTTCTTTTCCCTCTTTATATCCTTCTCTCTCAATTTCCATACATTTCTCTACTTCCCCTTTTCTTTCTCATCTTTTTCTTCTATCATTCCTTTTCTCTTTTCTCCGTCTTCCCTTTTTCCACAGCCTCACATCCTTCTCCCTTTCTCTTTCTCTCTCCTTTTCGTTCCCTTCTATACCTTCCTCTTCCCCGCCCCTTTCCACTCCTTCTTTCCATTTCTTTTTATCCTTTCCTCTCCCTTTTCCCCTTTCCTTATATCCCTGACTCTCCCCTCTCCCTCTCCCCTCTTTCTCATTTCCTCATATCCTCTACTCTCCCCTTCGCTCCCCCATAGCTCCTTTCCCTTTCCTTCGATCCCTCCCTCTCCCCCATCCCTCCCTTCCCCCCTTCCTCTCTTTCTCTCTCTTTCCTCCCTTCCATTTCCCTCAAACATTCCCTCTTCCTCTCCCCCTCCTTTTCCCCTCACACCCGAGGATTATGAAATTTCCCGTTTCCTCCCCGACCAACTTTGACGCATCCTGGATTTCGCAAAAGGACAATTCCGTCTCTTGCCCCGAGAACTGAAGCAACGCACGACGAATTTGGAGGCCGTGCCATTAAACTTTTGTTGGGTGGTATTTGACGGGCGTCCTGTGAATATGTAACGGCCTAAAAAAAGGGGCGAGAGGGAGAGATGGAGAGGGAGAGAGAGAGAGGGAGAGGGGAGGGAGGGATGGAGAGGGGGAGGGGAGGGAGGGATGGAGAGGGAGAGGGGAGGGGGATGGAAAGGGAGAGGGGAGGGAAGGAGAGGGGAGGGAGGGAGAGGGGAGGGAGGGAGGGAGGAGGGAGGGAGGGAGGGAGGGAGAGAGAGAGAGAGAGAGAGAGAGAGAGAGAGAGAGAGAGAGAGAGAGAGAGAGAGAGGAGAGAGAGAGAGAGAGAGAGGCAAATCCAATCGGCTAATAAGGAAATTACACGACCTTCACATCACCATAACAGTAATAGTAATATCCTTCTTTTTCCTGCCGGTACCTCCGCAACACCATCAACAAAATCAAGATCACCATCATCAGACTTCTATCACACCATTACCATCACCACCGCCGCCACCACAATTACCATCACCATCACCACCAAAACCACCACCACTATCACCACCACCGCCATCATCACCACCACCATCACCACCACTACCACCGTCACCACTACTCCCACCATCACCACCACCCCCCCCCCCACCATCACCACCACTACTACCGTCACCACTACCCCCACCACCCCCACCCCCAACACCCCCACCAGAAAACAATGAGTCAAGCAAACACGCCCACATGAAACAATTCCCCCTCGCGCGCCCTCAATCACGCCCACTGGGCTTCGGGCGTTACACACATTTCGAAACAAAAGACAGCGCCAGGAATCCGCTCAATCCGGGGGGGGGGGGGTTACCGTGTTTTGTGGAGCATCTTACAGCTGGTTGCGGGGGAGGGGGAGGGGGGAGCGGGAGGGGGAGGGGGAGGGAGAGGGGGGGAAGACGGATGCGAGAGGTGGATCGTAAGAGAGAAAGAAGGAGGGGGGGTGGGGGTAAGAGGAGGAGGTGAAGAGGAGGTGAGTAAGAGAGAATGGGGAGGAGGAGAGATAGAGATAGAGAGAGAGGGAGAAGGAGAGGAGAGATAGAAAGAGAAGGGGAGGATGAGGAAGAAAGAAAGAGAGAGAGAGAGAGAGAGGAGGGGAAGCGGAGGAGAGAGAGGAGAGAGAGAGAGACAGAGGGAGAAGAGGAGGCGAGATAGAGAGAGAAGGGGAGGATGAGGAGGAGAGCAAAATTAAAAGCGAGGAAGACGTAAAAACTAGAAGCAATAAAAGAAAGGAAGAAAACCCTCCTCCGTCACCTTTACCTCCACCTCCACCTCCACCTCCCACCTCCTCCACCCCTCCCAACCCCCACCCCCCACCCCCCTTCCCAATACTGACTATTCATATAAATCCGTACACTGCACCAGCTGGCGGCCGGTCGCTAAGAACCTTAGCACCGACTTGGTTACCAGCTGGCATCTGAGACCCGCTGTACCACTTGGGGCGCGACGCGATCACGGATGATTTCATAAAAAGCGGAGGGAAGGGAGATGACCGATAAGCAGATAGAGAGATAAATAGATAGAACGGTGGGTAGAATGATAGATAGATAGAACGGTGGGTAGAATGATGAATAGATAGAACGGTGGGTAGAATGATGAATAGATAGAACGGTGGATAGAATGAGAGATAGATAGTTGGGTTGATAGGCGAGGGGAGAGAGAACGGGAAGAAAGAGGGAGGGATAGAGGAGGGGTAATCAGGAAAGAGCATGGGAGGAAGGAAATAAGGAAGAAGGGAAGGAAGGAAGGGAGGAAGGGAAGGAAGGAAGGAAGGAAGGAAGGAAGGAAGGAAGGAAGGAAGAAAGGAAGGAAAAAGGAATGAGAGAGGAAGAGAGAGAGGGAGGGACGGGGAGGGAGAGGGAGGTAAGAAGACAGGTAGGGAGGAAATGACAAGAAGGAAGAAAGAAAGAAAGAGAAGGAGGAAAGGGGGAAAGAAGGGCAGAGAGATGGGAATGAATGAAGGAAGGAATGAAAGCTGGGAAGAATCAATGAAGGAATGAATGAGTGAAGGAAACAATGAGTGAATGAATGAATGAAGGAAGGCAGGAATGAATGAATGAATGAAGGAAGGCTGGGAAGAATGAATGAATGAATGAAGGCAGGAATGAATGAATGAATGAAGGAAAGAAATACGAAAGAAAGGAAAGAAGCAGAAGACAGGGAGGACAGGTGTGATAGGAAGGGCAGGAGACGGTGAGGGGAAGATGAGATAATTAAAGGGAAAAGAGGAAGCATGCAAGAGGACATAAAACCACCGCCTGGAAAAGAGAATAATACACTGTAAGTATCTGTACAAAAAAAAAAGAAGAAAAAAAAGCTGAGGGAGAGAAACTTCGTATTGGAAAACAATAGCAAGAGGAATTTTCTTTTTTTTTTCCTTCTTCTTCTTCTTCTTTTGAAATATGGAAATGTGAGTTCACGTCGAGAGGCAAGGGGGGGGGGGGGGGTGTTGTGAGTAGGAAGAGTGTGAAATGAAACGACGGGAGCGAAGCCGAGAATTTTTTGAAGTGAGGGTTTCTGAGGGGAAATTTTCCTCTTTTCCCCTCGCGCGTAGGCCTAACTGGGCGTGCCCCTGTTGCTTCGTTTTTCTTCTCTTCTCTTCTCTTCTCTTCTCTTCTCTTCTCTTCCCTTCTCTTCTCTTCTCTTCTCTTCTCTTCTCTTCTCTTCTCTTCTCTTCTCTTCCTCCTTCCCTTCCCTTCTCTTCTCTTCTTCTCTTCTCTTCTCTTCTCTTCTCTTCTCATTCTCTTCTCTTCTCTTCTCTTCTCTTCTCTTCCCTTCTCTTCTCTTCTCTTCTCTTCTCTTCCTTTTCCCTTCCCTTCTCTTCTCTTCTCTTCTCTTCCCTTCTCTTCTCCTCTCTTCTCTTCTATTTTCTTTCTTTTGTACAACAAAAAAGGTTGAAATTGGCGGTAATGATATCGATATCAATAGTAACCATAATAACATCTGTAATATCAATTATAAAAATGATAAAAAAAATAGTAACAATAATAATGATAAAAATGATATCGGTAATAAATGATAATGATAATAATATTCGTGATGATGATGATGATGATGATGATGATATCAAAAGTAAAAACAAAATAATAAAAAAAACAACAACAACAATATCATTAACATTGATGATTACGATAATACTGATAACAATAATGAAAACAAAAACATTAACAATAATAATTATCATAATAACGACAACAATAATAATAAAATTAACAACAATAATAATAAGAAATAATGAAAACAAAAACATCAACAATAATAATCATCATAATAATAAAAGCAATTACAATAATGATAATGATAATAAAATAATAATAATAATAATAATAATGAAAACAATATCAATAAAACAACAATAATAACAATACTCGACTACTAATAAAATAATAACAATAATAACATAAAACACAACAGTCATAACAATACAGCAAAAACAACAAAAGCAACAACAACAAAATCACCCTTCTTTTTGACCCCCCCATTCACCCCCCACCCCCGAGCTACCCGAGGCATCGTCGTAGTGTTGAATAATTCATCTATTGCTGAATTACAAAGTGAAATAAGGCCGGGAACCCCATTTTACCCTATGGCGAACTCAGCCTTATGCATCGCTTAGCACACCTGGCCATAACATGCCTCTCTTTTTCCCCTATATACGTACTTCCACATTCTTTGCCTTCGGATTTTTCCTTCTTTCCTACTAAATCTGTTAATTTGTATTAGTAAATAGATTTTAATTTGTTCTGTTAAATTCAATTTCAGTCTATTCGATTAAACCTATATATATCCCGTTAATCTTACCCCGAATTCTCTAATATTTTTCCTAAGGCTGTTGGCTGTACACTGTGCGTGGGCGCGAACGCATTTCCCCCCCGCGCTTTTTACTTGTTTTTCGACGAAGGAATCCAACATATTTTTAAGATATCCAAGAACGATCTGGTATTTAATAATAAACAGCAGAGAACAATAGATAATACGAAATCTAATACGAGAAATATAGAGATGATATGACTGTCGAATAATACCGTATGAGAGACAATGAAATGCTTAAAATATCAAAACAGCTTCTCCAAGATGCTCCACGAGATGCGCCCTTTTCCAGGCCGCAACCGAACCCAATCCAACCGCCGGGGGAGAGTCGCTCTCGCTCCCCAGCATCCCATTCTCGTTCACGCTGATCTCACCGCGACGAGGAAGAATCTCTTCGCATTTTCGTCCCTCTCCCGTCTTCCTTTACGACTATCCCACCTCCCTTTCCCCCCCCTCTGCCTACCCCGTCCCCTCTGCCCCTCCTTACCCCTAGTCGGCCAACTACCTTCCCCTCATCCTGCCCATCACCAATCTACCGACCCCTACCCCTGCCCCCCAACCTATCGGCTTTAACCTCCTCAACCCACATCAAGGTGCCGTGATAGTATATACTCCGACGAGAAACTCTTTTCTACATTGCTCCTTCTCCCGCCCTCGTGTCTTTGCTACTTCCGCTCTCTCTTTTGATTCTCTTTTTTTTCTGTTTCTCTTTTTCTCTCGTCTCTCTTTTTGCATTCTCTCTCTCTCTCTCTCTCTCTCTCTCTCTCTCTCTCTCTCTCTCTCTCTCTCTCTCTCTCTCTCTCACTCTCTCACTCTCTCACTCTCTCTCTTTCTCTCTCTCTTTCTCTCTCTTTCTCTTTCTTTCTCTCTCTCTCTCTCTCTCTCACCCAGCCTTCCATTCCTCTTTCTCGTTACCTTCTCGGCGGCCTTATCAGCTGGGACTTCCGACGCCTCACCTGCAAAGGAAAATTGAATTATTAATACGCATAAACCAGAAGTCTTCATTACACTTCTACTGCTGCATTTTATTGCTGTATATTATGGTTATTTTCAGTGTGAAAAATGCATGAAATCTTATAAATTTTGCATTGTATTAATCAACAGTGCATTTACTTATTTGGGCACTGTGTGTGTGTGTGTGTGTGTGTTTATGAG
>NC_051424.1:4522133-4534633 GCF_015228065.2 Penaeus monodon | reverse complement strand
TCGAACCAATCCTGGCTTTAGGATCGTCAGAAACGAGATAATTCAGGTGAAAAAAAACGGCCTTTGGATGCCTTATCTGCGTTAAAGGGAATCGAGGATTTTTTCCCCAAGAAGGAAGAGGTGGGATTAGGAGGCTGCCTTGTAGAAATAAATAAATATATTGCGGGAGCAGCTCTTACATCTCCGGGAAATATTAAACATTCATTAAAAAACCCTTTTATTTTCTCCTCCTTTTCCCTCTTCTCCCTTTTCCCTTTCTTCTTCCCTTCTTTCTCTTCTCCCTCCTCCTCCTTTTCTTTCCTCCCCTCCTTCTCTCTCTTTCACGCGCCTTCCTTCGCTTCTTTCTTTCTACCTCCGCTTCTCTCCTCCCCACCCCTTCGGGAAAAACAACACACCCCCACCTCCCCCAACCCACCCCCTCCCCCTCACTCCCCCCCCCCCCCCTACCACGACCCACTCCCAACTCATCCCTATTCCGGGGGCAAATTTTCCCTCCTTCTCTCTCCTCTTTCTTCTTTCTTCTTCCCCACCCCCCTCGCTCTTTTCCTTTATTTTTTCCCTTTCCCCTTTTTTTCCCCCTCTTTTTTAAACCCGCCCCCTGGTACCCCGGGGTTTCTTTGGGGGGGCCCCCCCCCCCGCCCTTTTTTTGTTTTTTTTCTCTTTTGGGGGTTGGGGGGCCCCCCCCCCGGGGGGCCCCCCCAAAAAAAATTTTTTTAAAAAAACCCCCCCCCACCCCCAAAAGCAAAAACATTTTTTTTTTATCTTTCCTCCTCCCCCTTTCCCTCTCTTCCTCCCGTCCTATCCTAATCATCCCTCCCCCATTCCCCTTTTCCCCCCCCCACCCCCCCCCCCCCCCACCCCCCCTCCCCCCCCCCCCCACCTCCCCCCCCTCCTCTCCCTCTTTTCCATTTCCCCCCCTCTCTCTCCCCCTTCCCCCAATTCCCTCCCTACCTTTTTTCCCGCCGCCTCTCTCCTCCCCCCTCCTCTTTTTTCTCTCCCCTTCCCTCCTCTTCCTCTCTCTCCCCCCCCTCCCCTCCTTTCGTCTTTTTTTTCCTTTTTTTTTTCTCTCTCCCCCCTCCTCCTCTCCCCCCCTGTTCCTACCCTCGGTTCCCTTTCCCCTCTCCTCCCTCTCCCTCTCTCTCCCTCTCCCTCTCCCCTCCCTCCCTCTCCTCTCTCTCCCTCCTCTCTCCCTCTCTCCCTCCTTCTCCCTCTCCTCTTCTCCCTCTTTTTCTCTCCTCCCTCTTCCTCTCTTTTCCCTCTTCCTCCTCTCTCCCTCTTCCTCCCTTTCCCTCTCACTTTTATTCGGTGTGTCAGCCACTGCCATCAGCAACCTTAATCCACCTGGCTCACCCCATATCCACCACATCGCTTCATCCACCTGCGGCATCCCATCCGTCGCTTCATCCACATGCCTATCCCGGCACTCCACCCACCACACCCTCCCCCATCCCCTCCCTCCCTCCTGCCACTTCCCTCCACCCAAATGCAACATCAACCCCCCCCCCTCACCCCCACCCTATCATCACTACCGGCCACTCCCTTCCACTACTACTGCCTCTCCCCCCCCCCTCGTACCATATGCCCCTTTCCCCTTCTCCCCTTTGCCCTCCCCCCCCCCCATCGCCCCATCCCCGTTGCCATGGCAGAATCATGAAATATTTGCAATGGCCATAAATCATTCCAGATTTCACATTCGGTGAACGTACGAAACACATAAATGCTAAATAAACATATATGCTTTACATTTTCGCTTTTCTGTTGCCGTTGTTTTTGTTTGTTCATGTTCGCTTGTTTAAATGTATACATAACACAAAAACATTTTTTTCAACACCAAATGGATGATGATGATGATGATGATGATGATGATGATGATGATGATAGATGATGATTTAGATGATGATGAGGGATTTGATATGTGATGATAAATGATGATGATATGATGATGATGTTTATGATGATGATGATGATGATATGAGATCATGAGATGAATTGATAAATGATAAATAAATGATGCTTTATGATGATTATTGATATGTATTGATGATGATGGTTATGGTGATGATGGTGACGACAAAAATGATAATGATATGAACGTGAGCATGAACGTAGCGATGAAGATGAAGATGACGACTACGATGAAAACGACGATGCATAAACATGAATAAATGTGTAAACCCGTACTCTACCTCTTAATAAAACAAACAAAAAAACAATCTCTCGAACAGAGTTTCCAGATGAAAAACGACGCGGGAAGCTTTGATCATTTTACGGCAGTTAAAAGTTACCATCAGACTTTTTCCTTTTTTTTCCCATTCTTTTTTTTTTTTACGCCTGACTGTGCGTCAACATGTATGACAACCAATTTGCAACCGAATTGCCAGTTGCAGCTTTGATTGCATGAGAAACGAAAGCATTAAGGGCGGCAGTTTTCTGCAGCGGCGACGGTCGGCGCAGATGAACAGTTTTTTCTTTTTCTCCTTTTTTTTTTTTCTTTCATCCTCCTTCGTTTATAAAGGATGTTTTGGGCGTGAATGACGAAGGAAATGTATATTAAATGGAAGAAAAAGAAAAGGAAGGAAAGAAAGAAAGAAAGAAGAAAGAAAGAAAAGAAGAAGAAGAAAAAGAAGAAGAAAAGAAAAAGAAAAAAAAAAAAAAAAAAAAAAAAAAATATATATATATATATATATATTTTAGAATTTCACTGACAAAAACCGTAATAGTGGCAACATTACCCAAGATGATGATCAAGCAGTCAACAACAGTCTCAATACCATATGCATGACACCAGGCGCAGCGTCATGCCATGCTCCTGACACCTGACACACACCACCTCTCTCCCTTCACCAACACCTTAAAAAGAACGAGCTCGCCGATATGTCGAACGGCGGACGAGTGTGAACGGCGGACGAGCGAGAACGCCGCTCGCTCGAAAATCTCTTCTTGTTTATTTTCTTCTCTGTCCCATCTCGTCCTTTCTTTTCTTCCTCGTTTCCTGTCTCTGCCTATCTCTGTCTCTGCCTATCTCTGTCTCTGCCTATCTCTGTCTCTGTCTATCTCTATCTCCCCTTTCTATCTCTTCTCTTCTTCTTTTTCTTTTTCTTCTTTTTCTCTTCTCTTCTCTCTCTTCCCCTTCCCCTTTCTTCCTTCCCTTCCCCCCCTTTCCTTCCCCTTCCTTTTCCTTTTCTTTTTCCCCCCTTTTTTCCTTTTCTCCCCCCAAATTTAATCAAAAACCAATGGCGACATGATAACATAAAGGGCACGAGAAGACAATAAACCGTAGCTATTTCTGGGTTCAAAAGGGGGGTGGGGGAGAGGGGAAGGGTGGATGGTGAGGGAGAGGGGAAGGGGAGATGGTGGGGAGAGGGGAAGGGGGGATGGTGGGGGGGAGGGGAAGGTGGGGTGGGGGGAGGGGAAGGGGATGGTGGGGGGAGAGGGGGAAGGGTGGATGGTGGGGGAGAGGGGAAGGGTGGATGGGGGGGAGAGGGGAAGGGTGGATGGGGGGGAGAGGGGAAGGGTGGATGGGGGGGGAGAGGGGAAGGGTGGATGGGGGGGAGAGGGGAAGGGGGGATGGTGGGGGAGAGGGGAAGGGTGGATGGTGAGGGAGAGGTAAGGGCTATGGGAGTAAAGGAGTTTTGAAGGGAGTTTACGGTACTGGGTAAAGGACTTTGAGGAAGAGCCAAGGACGGTGCCGGGGGGAGGGGAAAAAATTTACTTTTGAGGAAAAAAAAAAAAAAAGTACACAGGAAATACATTTATTCAACAGCGCTACCTTTTCACCCACACGTAATGAACTTATTTCACTGCGCATCACCATAAAGCAACTTTTCCTTTTTCCTCTCTTTCCTTATTTACGTCGGTTTGTTTCTGTACGTGACCCGACGCGACCTGGCTTAGGGGGGGGGGGGGCGCACTGCGGCATGCCTCATCTCCATCGTCTATTTGTTGCAACAACCCACAGCCAACAGCCACAGCAACGAGCGAGAGAGTAATAAAGAGGCGGTGAAATAAAGAGGCGTTGAAATAAAGAGGCGCTGAAGTAAAGAGGCGTTGAAATAAAGAGGCGCTGAAGTAAAGAGGCGCTGAAGTAAAGAGGCGCTGAAGTAAAGAGGCGCTGAAGTAAAGAGGCGCTGAAGTAAAGAGGCGCTGAAGTAAAGAGGCGGCTGAAATAAAGAGGCGCTGAAGTAAAGAGGCGCTGAAATAAAGAGGCGCTGAAATAAAGAGGCGCTGAAATAAAGAGGCGCTGAAATAAAGTGGCGAGGCTTCAGGCGAGGGATGCCGAGAAGAGGGAAGAGGGAAGGAGAGAGATAGAGAGAGGAAAGAGGGAAGGAGAGACAGAAAGAGGGAAGGAGAGAGGCAGAAAGAGGAAAGAGGGAAAGAGATAGAGAGAGAGAGAGAGGGGGAAGGAGAGAGAGAGAGAGAGAGAGAGAGAGAGAGAGAGAGAGAGAGAGAGAGGAAGAGAGAGAGAGAGAAGAGAGAGAGAGAGGAGAGAGAGAGGGAGAGAGAGAGAGAGAGAGAGAGAGAGAGAGAGAGAGAGAGAGAGAGAGAGAGAGAGAGAGAGAGAGAGAGAGAGAGAGAGAGAGAGAGAGAGAGAGAGAGAGAGAGAGAGAGATTCTTTTAACAGAAAGTTTGAACTTAAACAAATACACGCATTCCGCAGTTGCAAATATACATATCATCAAAAGACTTGGTCAATTTTACATTCCAATTTAAATAAAGTATCATACACCCATGAGGAAAGGCAGACGAATAAAAGAATAAGTGCAAACGAAGAGCAAAGAGACAAACAGGAGAAGGAACAACGGAAGGGGAATAAATCCAGAGAAAGAGAATGAGTGAAGCGAAGCGAAAGGAAAATAGAAGGGAAGAGGGTGAAAGAAAGATTGCAAAAATGGAAGAAGAACTGGGAGACAGGCCAAAAGAGAGATGGAATTTGGATCATATTGAAAGGGGGAGGAAGACAAGGAACAGCGGCAGAAGGGTGAGAGGGGAAGCCGAGGAAAACATGATGAATGGGAGGTGACACAGAGGGGAATAAAGGAATTGGAAGGAGGAAGAGCCGAGAGAGGGAATGAGAGTAAGGGTTAGCGAGTGAGAGAGAGGGAGGACGGGAAGGAGTAGGAGAAGGGGAAGGAAAATGAGAAAGAGAAGAAAAAGGACTGCGAGGACAGACACACAAACACAGAGAGAGAGAGAGAGAGAGAGAGAGAGAGAGAGAGAGAGAGGGAGGGGAGGGAGAGGAAGGGAGAGGGAGAGAGAGAGAGAGAGAGAGAGAGAGAGAGAGAGAGAGAGAGAGAGAGAGAGAGAGAGAGAGAGAGAGAGAGAGAGAGAGAGGCGAAGACGAGCGAGTGGCGAGCGCGAGGAGAAAGATAGCAGCAGTGGCCAAATCCCGAACGATCCGCCGCAGCGTCTTTCTTCGAGTCTTAGAATCACAGTGATTGTTTTCATTCCTCCTTGGATTCCTCCGTCTCCTTCCCCTCTGTTTTCCTCCTTGGATTCCTCCCTCTGCTTCCCCTCTGTTTTCCCTGGCCGCCCAAGCACAACGGAATCCGCAATGATCTCACGCCTTTTCCCTGCTACTCTCTAATCTTCGAAATCGCAATTTTATTTTGCTGTTAAGGCGCTTATGCCAAACGTGCGTTACGCAAAAGCATGCGCGCTTTCGTATCTACATACAATAGGTATGTAAAGAGTATCTAATATATACTGGATATGTATGCAAAAATACACACAAACACGCATATACTGTGAAACGTAAATATATGCTGAGACATGTACCTCCTTAGAAGCAAGATACAAGCACACAAATAAATAGAGGAAATAAATGTATAACAAAGATATATATATATATATGTATATATAAAAGTATAATAATATATAAATACATATAAAATAAAATATATTATATATATATATACATATATATATATATAATATTAATATTATATATATAGGTATATATATATATATATATATATATATATATATAAATATATATATATACAGATATATATATAGATAGATAGATAGATAGATAAATAGGTAGATAAATAGATAGATAAATAGACACATATAGATAGATAGATAGATAGATCCTGAAAACGAGAATTTCTCTCTAGCTCTCGCTCCTGTTCTGTTTTTCTTTTTTTCTTTCCTTCCTGCTTTCTTTCCTTCTCCCCATCTTTGTCTCTCTGCCTCCCTCCGTTCGTTCCTTCCATCCCTCCCCTGTTCCTTCCTTCTATACCTTACTCCCTCTCTCTCCCTCTTCTTCCTTCCTTCCTTCCACCCTGCCCTCCCTCCCTCCTTCCTTTCATACCTTTTTCCTTCTTTCTCTCCCACTCCCTCTCCCTCCCCCTCTCCCACTCCCTCCCCCTCTCCCACTCCCTCCCCCTCTCCCCACTCCCTCCCCCTCTCCCACTCCCACACCCTCTCCCACTCCCACTCCCACTCCCACTCCCACTCCCACTCCCACTCCCTCTCCTTCTCCCTTTCTCTCTCTCCCTCTTCCTGCCCCCCCCCCTTTTATCAAAGCACCCTCTCCATTTTTCCCGTAACATCCAACGACGAAAAAGTGTAATATTGCGCACCAGCCATCCATTGTGCTTGATTGGGCTTCCGTTGATTATTACCGGGTGAAAAAAAAGTTCTCGTATTGAAGTCTTGCATGCGCCGATAAACATTTCTACTTTTTTTTTTAATTCGTAAATAATGTGACTATAGTGCAATTAAAAATGTGATCTTCCTTGCAAATTCTCTGGGCGAACATGCAACGCAATCTCGAAAATTGAAACTTGGTTAACTGTTTTTTAAAAAAAAAAATGTAGAAATTCTCCCCAAGAACAACAACTTGCTGTAAAACTGTTTGGAAATGGAGAAACTTTAGTCAGCAATTAAGAAAAATATAAAACGATACTAATTAACAACAGGCAACTCAGCGACGTAAATGAGATGCCTCGCATTTATTTTCGCACCATTTTTTTTTTTTTTTCACAACGATCTGAGAAAACGTTTGTCACCATGGAAATCGGGAAATTCCAAAATACATAAGAAAAGGGGAAAAGCTCGTAGAAATTTAGACGTTCTGTAATATAACTCTCGATATCGGATTATCATCATTTACTAAACCGATAATGCGGATAAAGACTTCAAATCGCATTAAATTTTCGGTTTCTATTTATTCCATGTAAGTCGAGACGAGGGAGAAGGAAAAGGAGAGGGAGAGGGGAAGAGGGGGGAGGGAAGGAGGAAGGGAGGGAGGGAGGGAGGGAGGGAGGGAGGGAAGGGAGGGGGGAAGGAGAAAGGGAAAAGGAGAGGGGAGGGGGAAAGGGGGAGGGAAGGAGGAAGGGGGGAGGGGAGGGAGGAGGGAGGGAGGGAGGGAGAAGGGAAGAGAAGGGGAGGACGAGAGAGAGAGGAGAGAGAGAGAGAGAGAGAGGGGAGAGGGAGAGAAGAGGAGAGAGAGAGAGAGAGAGAGAAGAGAGAGAGAGGAGAGAGAGAGAGAGAGAGAGAGAGAAGGGGAGAGAGAGAAGAGAAAGGAAAGCAAAAGCTTTGGGAAAGAAAAGAAAAAACGGGGGCAAAAAAACCTATGCTAACCGGCGGGGAACGAACCCTTTTTCCTTTCGAAATCTTTTGGGTCCGGCACTCCCCCAGGGCCCCTCTTTTTTACCCTCTTTTACCGGCCCCCTTCGCCCCAACCCAAAAAAAAATCCTCGTTGCCCCAAAAAACTCCGGGGGGAAGCAACCCCAAACCCCCCCCGGGGGACCTCCAACTTCCCTCTCCCAAAGGGAAATAACCCGCCGGGGAAAATTGGGGGGGGAAAAAAAAGTATAAAAACTCAGGGGAGAAACGCAGGGGGTTTGGGGAACAGGGGAAAAGGGGGGGGGCCCCGGACGGATTTACTTAGTGGAAACGGTGCTTTTTTTTTGGTTTTAAAAAGGGAGTGCCCCAAAAGCCCCCCCCCAACCCCGGCCTAAACATTCCCCCCAGCCCGGCCCCGAAAAACCCCCGGGGTAAAAAACCTTTTCAAAACCCCCCTCTCCCCCCCCCCCAGGGTTTTCCTTGGGGGCTTGGGGGCTCTTTGAAATTAAAAACCCCCCCTCCCTCTAAGGGGGTGGGAAAAATAAGGGGGGGTGCCAACGGGGTTCCCCAATTTAAAAAAACTTCCCCGCCCCGGGTCCTCCCTCCCGGGCGCCTTTCCCCCAAAAACCGGATTTAGGGTTATTGGGTTTTCCTTGGTTTGGAAAAATTTTTTCCAAAAAAACCTTTTGGAAAAAAGGGGAAAAAAAACCCGGCCCTTTTTCCCCCCCCCAAAAATTAGGGGAGCATCCGTGCGGGGAAAATTGAAAAAAACCAGGAGGGGGGGGGGGGGGGGCTGGGGGTGTTTTTGGGTTGGGGTTGGGGGTTTGGGCTGGGGCCCCCCGGGCGCTCCCCCTCTGGGAAGTTGGGCGGTTGGGCCCTTTTTAAAAACAAAAAAAGTTGGTCCTTTTGCCCCTGTTCGCTCCCCTGCGGGGGTTGTCGCGGGCGGTTTTCCCCTGAAAAAGGGCGCTTTCCGGGTTTTTCGCACCCCGGGGAAAAAATTTCCCGGGCAAAAAAGTTCCCCCTTTGGGGTTTCACCTTTGGGGCGGCCGTTTGAAAGGGGGGAAAAAAACCCGGGTTTAAAAAGAAAAAAAAAAAGGTCTTACCCCTCCAAATTTTTTCCAACCCCCACCAAAACTTCCCCGACCCAGGGGTTTTTAAACCTTCCAACGCCGGGGAAAAACCAAAAAAACCCGGCCAAGGGGGTTTCGGGTTTTTCCCTTTTGCCCCTTCCGGGGTTTTTGGGGTTTGTTTGGTTTTTGTTTGGGGTTTTTTTTTTTTGGTTGGTTTTTTGGGGTTTGGGGTTTTGGTGTATCTTTCTCTGTTTTCCCCTTTTCCTGTTTTTTTTTAAAAACTTCTTTTTTGGGCTTGTTGTTGGTCCTTTTTCCTTTCCTTTCCCTGTGGGTTGTCTTTCTTTTTAAAACCTTCGCTTTTTTTACGGAAACCCCCTTCCCCCCCCTTTTAAGGGGGTTTTTAAAAAAAAAATCGGGGGGGCAACCCCAAAGGGCAAAGCCCCGGGAAATAAGTAACGAAAAAACCGTTACGTTGAGAAAAAACAGGCCAAACAAAACCTTTCCCAAAAACGGAAAAAAAATTAGGGGTTAAATTAAAAACACCGGACTGGGGCCCCCAAAAAACGCGGAAATTTTTCCAAATCCCCCAAGGGGGTTGGGGTTTTGGGGAAAAAACTCACATTTTGAGGGAAAACCCCACCGCCGGGTTCGTTTATTTTTTCCGTGGGGGTTCCAGCCCGGGTTCTTTTTTCCCTCTGTTTAACCTTTTAATTGAACATCTTTTTTTAAAAACGGGAAAAACCCCTTTCCCCTAAAAACGTTGATAACTTTTCGTCTGCTTTTTAAAAGGAACCCCCTTCCCAGGCCCCCCAATTTTTTTTTTGGGGAAAATAAAAGGGGGAAGAAAGCGGGAGGGGAAAAAAGGGAACGAAAAAAGGGGAAGGAGAAAAAAAACCCCAGGAAAAAGGAAAGAAAAGAGAGAAAAGGAAATAAAAGAGAAAAAGAGAGATGAAAGGGACCACCCAAAAAAACCCCAAGAGGGATTTTGGGGGGAGAAAAAAAAAGAAGAGATAAAAAGAGAGAGACCCGGGAGAGGGGAAGGGGAGAAAGGAAAGGGAGGGCGGGGGGGAGGAAGAGAGGGAGAAGAGAAAAGGGGTTTTTTGAAGTAAAAGGGGAAAGATGGAGGGAAAGAAGAGGGAGAGGAGGAGGAAGAGGGGAGAAAAGAGGGGGGGAAAAAGAGGAGAGAGGGGGAAAGGGAGAGGGGAAAAAGAGAGAAGAGAGGGGGAAGAAAAAGAAAAGAGAGAAGTTTGGGGAGAGAGAAAAGGAGGAGGAGAGGTGGAGAGAGTTAGAGAAAAACGAGAGAAAAGAGAGAGAAAAAAAAGAAAAAGAAAAAGGGGAAAAGCGGGGGAAAGAGAAGGGGGGAAAGGAAGAGAAAGAGGAAAGGGGAAAAAGGGAAAGGGGAAAGATGGGGGGGGGAAAAAGAAAAAAGAAAAAGAGAAAAAGAAAAAGGGGAAAAAAAGAGAAAAAAAAGAGGGAGAGTGGAGGGGGAAGAGAGAGGGGGAGGGGGGTGGGGGGGAAAGGGGGAGGGAGGGGGGGGGGGAGTGAGGGAGAGAGCATAAAGGGGAAAGGGCGAAACAGAAGCAAAAAATGAAAAAACCCCGGAAAGCTTTTTTCCCCAGCGGCAAAAACCCCCTTTTTTCCCCTTTCCCGATCCCAGCAAACCCCCCCCGGGCCCCCCCCGCCCAAAAAAATCACATCAACACCCCGCCCCCCCCCCCCCCCTACGCCCATACCCTAAAAAAACCCAAAAAAAAAAAAAAAAAGAAAAAAAAAAAAAGAAAAAAAAAAAAAAATCCAACCTTGGCACAAATATCCCACAATTATCTAAAACTCTTTGCACAATATTGCAATTACAAATCTATTCCCGATGCGAGCCGCATGGAAAGAATTTAATGGGTGGGGGGGGGAGAAAAAAAAAAAAAAAAAATAAACCCCTTTTTCCCCAAAATTTCCCCTCGAAAAAAACACCCCCCGTTTTCCGGGGCCCCGGGTTTTTGGGGTTGGGGGCGGGCCTTTTGCGGGCGTCTTCGGGGGGTGCGCCGTCCTTTAAACTTTGCTCCCCTTTGGTTTTGGGTTTTGGGGGGTTTTTTCCCTTCCTCGGTCGTGCTTTTCCCTTTTGTTTGGGCTTTTGGGGGCGGCGTTTCGGCGGTGGGGGGCCCGGCGGGGTGCGGGCTCTGCTGCGGGTTTTTGCTGTTTGTTTTTTTGTTGTTTTTTGTTGTTGCTGTTCTTTGTTTTGGTGTTTTTTTTGTTGTTGTTGTTTGTTCTTTTTTTGTTGTTGTTTTTTTTTGTTGTTGATGTTTTTGGGGTTTTTCGGTTGTTGATGTTCTGTTTATTTTGTTGTTGTTGGGAGGGTTTTTTAATTGGGTTTCTGGTTTTTGTTGTTGTTGTTTTTTTTTGTTGTTGTTTTTTTTGGTTTTTGTTATTTTTGTTTTTTGGTTCTGTTTTTGGGGGTTTTTGTTGATTTTCTTTTTGTTGGTGTTGTTTCTGTCGTTTTTGTTGTTGTTTTTGTTACTGCTCGTCGTTGTGGTGGCTGCTGCTGCCATTATTATTGTTTGTTTCCGTTGTTGCAAACTACTTTTGTGTGACCCGTGGGGTTTAAAGTTTTAACATAGTTTTTTATCATCAACAAAAAGGGCAGTTTTTTAAAGGGAAAATTTTGGCCGAGCGCCAAAATTAAGACCTTTTTAAAAAAGGAAAAACACTGACCCCATTTTCAATCCCGGGCCCTGCGTGGGGCCCCTGTGCAAATTTCCCCTGACGGGGCGCTGAAAAGTTGCAATTATACCGTAATAGTCCGAGTGTCCAGCACGTCCCGGTAAAACAATGTTGCTCTCTGCCACCCGCGCACTGCGGGACGTGCAACCCCCGGGTAACGGGCTGGGTTTTCAGCTTTGCTCTTTTTCCTTTTTTCCCCCCGTCCCCCTCCCCGACCCGGGGTGTACATGGGGCCCCTCTAAATTGCACAGGGCGGCGCTCTTTTAAAAATTTAAATTTTGGCTTTGTTTGGGGGGAAAATTAAACCGAAATAAAAATCTCTGTCTCTCGACTCAAATCTCCTTTAAATTTGGGTGTTTGGCGTGCGTGGAAAAGAGAGAGAGAGAGAGAGGGGAGGGGAAAAGGAGAGAGAGAGGAAGGAGGGAAGGAGAGAGAGAGGAGGGGAGAGAGGAGAGAGAGAAAGGGGGGGGGGGGAGGGGGGGGGGAAAGGGGAGAGAGGGGGGGGGGAGAGGGGAGAGAGGGGGAGGGGGAAAAAGGGAGGAGAGGGGAGAAAAGGGGGAGGGGGGGAGGGGGGAAAATTTAGGGGAGAGAGGAGAAAGAAAAAAAAAAAGGGGGAAAGGGGAAAGGGGAAAAAAAAAAGAAAGAAAGAAAAAAAAGGGGGAAAGAAAAAAATGGAGAGAGAGAGAAATGAAAAGAGAGAGGAAGAGAGGGGGGGGAGAGGGAGAGGAGGGGGGGAGAAGGGGAGGGGGGAGAAGAGGGAGAAAAAGGGGGAAAGGGGAAGGGGGAAAAGGGGAAAAGGAGAAAGGGAGGGAGGAAAAGAGAGAGAAAAAGAGAGGGGAGGAGAGAAAAAGCAAAAGGGGAAAAAAGAAAAAAGAAAAAAAGGGGGGAAAGAGAGGGGGGGGAGAGAGGGGGAGAGAAGAGAGAGAGGAGAGAAGAGAATAAAAGGGGGCCAAGAAACAGGTGGAATTTTCCCTTTCCCGATAGCTTACCCCCCCTCCCAGGCCATGGGGGCCAGTTTTTAAATGACACAGTCGAAAAACAAAGGAGGATAAATCCGCTGGGACAAAAAAAGGCCCCCGGGCAACATTTTTTTCGGGGAAGCGAGGGCGTAAACCTTTTGTTTTGCGGGGCCCGAAAAAACC